>NC_134574.1:83161968-83316968 GCF_050947875.1 Dermacentor variabilis
ACGGTGTTTCCAACATACACCTTGAAATAACAAAAAGATTACAATACCTTCCTTTGCGGTCGTACGAGAATCGTGTGAAAAATACAGAGGTGGCTGTTATATTCTTCACTACATCCACTTCACACAATATATCCGTACGCCTGCTTGTAGTGTATGTCCATATAGGCTCCTTGACATCTAGGAACTGAAATTCGAATATAAAACGCGCACATCAGTACAATGTTTAAAATATAGCCCTATGTTAGGATTTTTTTTTATAAATCGTAAACGCACCTACAAGCTTGGCGCTCAGTGAAGCGTGTTTGCCGAACGTCACTACGCCATTATTGGTGCGCGGTTGGCGCACCAGGGAAAGAACACCCGTGCTGTTATTTTCACTACATTGTGCTGTAACAAATGAAGAGCTTGCGTTTCAACTGAAGTTGTTTCATGAGACTGGTCGCTTTTGCATGAAACTTCGCAGTGACCTGCCTGTGTAGAATACTTGCTAGGCTTCTTTTCTTTCCCATAGTAAGTATACACACTCTGCTTGTTTAATTTTATTTCTGTATTACAACTATACGTCTGCAATCGTCTGTTTTTGGTGTATTTGCCCTACTTTTGAACTTTGACAAATATTTTCTGACAGAGATTGCTTCGCGAGCAGGCAATGTCAAGGCCGTCAAGGTATTTATATCTAGTGACATTAGTGCCGCAAACTTCTTGAGGCATTCTACAAGGCTCATATAAATAATGCTCTGCTCTTCATCGACACATTTGAAGGCGCTCGTAATAAAGTGTCAATAGATATACAAGCAGATAACATGACATGATGCTTCACAAATTCATGTTGCTATCGGCATGCACACACACAGCCATCTCATGACACTTGTAACGGTGAAAGCGCCGAAGGTTTTCGATCCATATCATACCTTAGTAATGAATTAGCAATGAGGTTGCTCTCAATATTGTTGCGCGCGAAGGAGACCGTCTATAACCCGTACGGCTATACGGGCTCATTTACTTTAAGTCACCAAGGTGAGCTCGAGAGCGGCCAGCTGGCTGAAGATCCCAACGTCGCCCTCTTCCTCTTTCCATGCTCGGGGCCGTAAGCACGTTCAGCGGTCTTCATTTTTGTGTCGCGTATGTGCAACATTACCCTATGCGCAAACAAAGCCCTCGGGGCGAGTCAGTTCATTTGTCTTGATGTGAACACTTTCAAGCGGGCGACATGGACCACTTAGGTCTTGGCGGATCTTCTACGAATCGCCGTGAGGCGAGCAGTGTTATAGGTGATCTCCGTGAGACTGTTGAGAAAAACAAAAGGTTCATCGTAGGTGGCTAAAAGATGTTGGCATAACCCGCGTTTCCGTGCAGGAGTGCACAGCCACGCACTAAATCACCAAGACAATAGGTTACGGGATGGTGGCGTATGTCGCAGCGTGGGTTTGATCTGTCCTGTGATGTCAAAGTGTGTAAACAAGCAATACAACGCACCTGTTCGGCGAGGTGGAAGGTCTCGGTGACAATAGCGTTTTTTTTACTACGGAAAGGGAAAAAAGTGTCGATTGTGCGCCGCGGTAGATGTGGGTACAGCAGGAAGAAGAGGCCGGTAGTCTCGTGCTTGACTGTGCTGAACGCGTACGTGATAATGAGCAGATCATTATCCCAGTTCTTGTGGTCGTATGAAACATGCATAGATTGAATGTTTATAATTGTCCATTGGTGCGCTCCGTAAACCCATTCCTTTGTGGATGGTATGGTGCGCAGTGACGCAAGTGGTATTCACACAACGACACAGCTCCTCTACGAAATTCGCTGTGAATTGTCGTCCACGGTCACTGATGATCACGCTAGGCGGACCATGTCGGAGGTTGACATATTGCATAAGGCACGTTGAAACGCCACTGGCACTTGCGGAAGGCACCGTCGCCCTCTCGCATTAGCCTATGAGGTAGTCGGCGCAAACAATTATCCAACAATCGCCCTTGGCTGATTTTGAAAAGCGCCAGGAAAGTCAATGCCCACTTGCTGGAAAGGCGTGCCTCGAGGCGATATCCGCTGGAGCAGTTGATGGCATTTTGTGACACTGACACTGCAAGCAGCTGGCCACATACGTCTCAACAGACTATCGCATTGCAAGTCAATAAAACATTCCTTAATCAGGGCGAGCGTCCTCGCCGAACCTATATGGCCAGTCCCGGGGTAGCGGCGTGTGGTATTCATGATCACTGTGCGTAGGCTCTCCGGCACCACTAATAGGAAACGCGTGCCAGTCCTATAAAAGTTCTTATGCGAGAGTCCGTCACCTAAACAAAAACTGTGTACTGTCGTAGAGGCGGTCACAGCGGCAAAGAGTGGTGTGGATTTAGTGTCATTTCGTTGTGCGGCTTTCAAACTGATAAAATCGCGAAAATTCGGCGACACTGAAGCCACAAGGTCATCGAAGCTGTCGGTATGGAAGTCAGTAGTGGTAAGTTGCATGTGTGAAAGGCAGTCCACGTCAGCATGTCGTCAAGCAATCTAATAAGTGACGGTGTAGCTGTATTCCTTTAGGCGGAGTGCCAATTGCGCAAGGTGGCCACAAGGGTCAAGAGCGCTTAAACCCAACACATTAAGTGGTGGTCGTTGACAACTCTGATGGGCGTCCATACAAATAAGATCAAAATCGCTGAACCACAAGTATAACCGCAAGACATTCTTGTTCCGTGACAGTGTAATTCTGCTCGGGCCTACTTAATGAGCGACTAGCATACGGGATCACGTGTTCGTAGTCACCACAGTGTTCAATTAGGATGGCACCAGCACCTATGACACTGGCATCCGTGTGAAGTTCCGTCGGAGATGAGGGATTGAATTGCTGACTAACCGGTCATGAGGTCAGCAGAAACTTCTACTGACGAAAATAAGAGTCGCAGTGCGAAGTCCGCTCAATGGGGACATCCTTTCGTAGCAGGCATCTGAGAAAATACGTGACAACGGCATATTTCGGAATAAAGCGGCGGAAATAGAAACAAAGCGCATGAGAACTACGAAGCTGCTTGACAGACCGCGGGTTACAAAACGGTTCAACAGCTGCTGTCTTGTAGGAGTGAGGGTGAATGCTGTACTTATGGGCGAAATGCCAACGCACAAGGGTTTGGTGAAGTCAGAAGTGGTACTTCTTTGAGCTTAAAACTACGCCAGCGTTTTTTATGCAATTCGAGACAATATAAAGACGCGAGTTGTGTTCAATGAAGGCTTGGCCCAAGATGTCGACAACGTCGCGGTAGCAGATGCAGATGTTCCACTTCAATGCCCGTATAGCGCGCATAGGCAGCCGGGGGGCCACTGTTAATTCAGACTGGCCCGACATGGTGCCGCGGGATCTCGGAAGCGGCCTGTACCGCGGCCGATCACGTCGAGCGGGCAAACGTGTTCTCTTTTTTCGCTACTTGCTCAGCGTATTCTTCTTCACGGGCTCTGGGGGCAACGGTCGCCCCGCTAGAAGAAGTCTATTATATACAGGCGGCGACTAGTTTATGCGGATTCTCCGAGCACTTGCCAAACTACGTACTTGTGCGTTAAGAAGCAAGTACCTTAAGTCTAAACACGGAAACGTAGAGGCGCATTTTTTGTGCCCGTGCACCGTTTGATACGCCCACTTCTGGCAACAATAATTTTGCAAGTAAGATGAGTGCAGAATATTATGCTAGCAGAGAGGCATCTGTCTCCTCCGGTGAAGCGTGAGGTGCATTATCTTATGTCAGTATGGCGAAGACCCCAGTCTTATTGCGCAATTTAGTGCAGTCGTTGCGATTCCGCCAGCTTGTTGGCCAGAATTCTGGGTTGTGGTAGGCAAATGCGCCCAATAGGACGCACATGTCCGATTACATGGGTGCTACAACCTAAAGATATTCTGAACTTTTTTATGGCGTTTGTGCAATGAGTCCTCCGGAAATGGCGGAAATGTTTTCGTGCTGCAGCCGCTTCGCCTTTATGTAGCGTTACGTCGGAAGATCGCGAAAAATCATCACGGGAACGGGAACTATACGCCGCAATTATGACTTAAATGCAGAAACAATCCGAACTTTTTTACGTAATAAACAAAGTATGACTTGTTCCAAAATGAATAGAGGACGTCTGGCTACCGACCGTTGTGGCACTAGCTACTCGGAGCTGTCGAGCAGAATGGCTTCATTTGTCTGAAATAAAAATTTTATAGGGCAGTATAATCTTGCTCAAGCCCTCTAGCCCGTATACGACATGGGTCTGCCAATTCGCTGAGGATTCGTTTTAGCGGCATTCTGGCCCTTCAATTGCACGCTGCCGCATGTTTTCTGACGCCACCGCAAGTCAAACAAGGTGAAGTGCCTCAAAGCAGGCAATGCGATTCGCTGTGCAAGCAAACAAGCAAACAAGGTGGCTTACTATAAACGAAGAGAGCACTTGAATGGGTGATTCAAACAACTGTACATATCACCTCAGGATACTTAGAGCACCGGTTACGCAATATTGACGTTAGAAGACTGGACTGCAAACTGATTGCAGCAGACTCATTTTACCGGGCCCCCTGTGACATCAGCGAAGCTTACTACATCAGATGAGGAAAGCCCGCAGTTTGACACACACTTGCGAATTGGGCCGCATTTCTGTCACACACTGCACATTGTTACGACAAGTTTTAACGAAATGCTACTTGAATGAATGAATGAGTCGACTTTATTTATTCTCCGAGCAAGGGGAGACTGGGACTAAAGGCACGAAGGCCTGAAAGAGGTGCCAGACCCGAGAATCACAACATCGACTATAATCAGTACAAATGAATCTATATCAAACGCACATACATTTCGCACAGGAGAACAGAATTTCAGTAACAAAAATGATTACCATATTTGTTCATTGGAATGGTGAAGCCGCATGAACATTAGCACAAATTCCACATATATGCACTCTTTGTTAGGTCATACAAGCATACATACAGATGCAATGAAAAGAAAATATCAATAATTAGTGAAGCAAATGTCATCGGCGTGTAATAATGCACTAAGTTCTTTATTAAAGAACCTTTTTGAAGCGCTAGAATTCAACAGTTCTCTTACCTTGTTTAATATTTCTATCAACTGATATATGAATGTTTGTTTTCCATAATTTGTTCTTGCTGTCGGTAAGTGTCTGGTATTCCGGCGCAGTGAACTTGATGGTCGTTGCCTTTTATCAGTACATAATGAAGGCTTGAGGGTGTGATAAGCCTCCTCACCATTGTTAGCGCGATGAACTTCACATATTCGCCAAAGCTGTTTGTGCTTCTTAGCGGTGTCTCACTTTGGAAGGGGTTTACAGTGCTCGAAAGGACATTTAGTTATCATCTCTGCAACGTTTTTTTTTCTCTCTGTCACCTCGTTGGCCTGAATGGGTACGTCAACCTTAAGTTACAAACTTAATGTATTGCTAGTAAAATTAGATATTTCTAGTAAAACTGATGAGCTGTGCAGCTATTTATCTCTTTGTATGCAGACACACTACACAGAAATGAAGATATTGTAAGATGACTGTAACTAAACTAGTACGATCTACTGAACACTCGTCGAATAAAAACGATGACAGGTAATACCACTAAAAGGCACAACTCCTATATATGATAATACTTTCGAATAACCAAAGACCAAGTGTCAGTGTCTAAAGAGGGTGGAAAAATCGCCGAAGCATGGTACGATGACCACCAAACGCTGACTTTCAAGTTGAGTGTTTGGTGGCTGTCAAAATATTTCTTAGGTAAAGCTGTTCCAATATGTTTTTATTCCAATCTCTCCTGACGTGAAATTTGCGGAACCACCGACGCATCCATCGGGCGTTCAAGCGCAGGGTTGTCTGAGTAGACCAACCAAACGCTATCCTCTTTCATAGGTCACATTTGTTTGCTTCAAAAACGAATAACATTGCCTACACTGAGCGGCTTGTCTGATCTAATTGGCTGACATGAGGCGAGGGGCACGCTTAAGTGGAGAGGGGTGAGCCACTGCACTGAAAATCGAGAACCGGATGAAGAGGGGGGTGCCGGCGTCTGCGTTTGGTCCGCTTACCCTTACTTGGCTTGCGGCGCTGGTCGACAATCGCGGCAGCATTCAACGAAAACTTAAGAATGACGCTAAAACGGATCCTCAGCAAAGAAGAGCTGACAGAACGAGGTCAGAATTATGCCGAACGTGCTTGAAAACGTTACACGGCAACGAAAAAAGCTTTATTATATGCAAATGAACGCATGCTCTTCGGCAGGAGCAAGTAGCCCGTACCTGAGGGATTGACGGCAGCCATCTTTTATTCCTTTCGGAATGGGGCAGCCTGTGGCTATTCACAAGAAAATTCAGCTTTGTTCGGCATATTGATGCATCTTTAACGTGTACACGTCACTTTGACGTGGTGAGTTTTTGCGGTTTTGTGACGTGGCGAGACATGAAGGTGTAGTGGGTGCAGCACGTAAACTTTTGAGCAATAGCCGAGGGCTAACGACGAAAAGGCGTTGAATCAGAAATAACTGTTTTCCTTTTGTTCGTTCAAATCATGCATAGTCAGTGTGTACACATCATATCAGATGGGGAGCTATCGCGGTTTTCGTGACGTCGCGTGATAGTCAGGTGAAGTAGGGGTGGTTCAAAAAGGTTTCCGACCTATCGTGGCGGGATGACCAGTTGTGCGTTATAGCGTCCATGTTCTGCGTTCCATCAGGTTTGAATTTGTTCGGCGAGAGAGAGTTGTCGGATGTCGAAGCGATGGCACATACACATTAGGTGGTTAATGGTTTCCCAACACCAACAGGGATGGTATGCCGGTGTATGGGCTGCTTCTTTATGGTAGGAGTCACCGTACTTAAATTCCACTTCAAGTAGTAGAAAGCTTGTTCAACACTCGTACAACGGGCTCCTTTTGGCTGCAATAGGGCCTGCTTGACTTCCTTGTCGGCAATGTACAAGGAAGGCGCGCTGCTCACAAGGCTTTACCACTTAGTATTGATGCGAAGGGAATACGTATTTAGCTGCTAAGCGTATCCCAAAGTGAAACATGGCAAAACCATTTAGGGGCCATATAACGTAATACTATTCGAATATGTCTTTATTCCAATTTCCTGACGTCAAATTTACAGAAACACTGAGGAAATAATCGGGCGGTAACCCGCAGCGGTGTTTTAAAACCCCAATAAAATGTGCTTCTGGTTTACAGGATATGACTTTCTTTTGCTTTCAAAGCGAATAGCACAACCTACATTGAGCACTTTGTTTTTGTGTAATTGGTTGAGAAAAGGCGAGGCGCACGCTCATATGGGGAAAGTTTTGATTGAGCCGCACCAGCGCAGTGAAAGTAGACAGCGGGATGAGGGGGGTAGCACAAGGGTATGCGATTGGTCCCCTTCCCCTTAGCTTACGGTGGTTGGTAGATAATCGCGGCAGGGTGCAACGCAAGATACACCTTCCGTTAAAACAGATTCTCGGCATAGTAGAGTTGGCAGCGTGCCGAAAGGTCTCCATAACCGTTTACTGCCACGCATAATCTCTTATTATAAGGAAATAAATTCATGCATACTGGCAGCTCAGAGTGGCCATGGTAAGGTTTGTAACAGCGCACCCAAGACAAGGACAACAGCAGGAATAAAACGACGACACGGCGCTGTGTCGCTGTGTTTTATTCCTTCTACTGTCCTTGTCTTGGGTGCGCCGTTACAAATCTTGCCATGAATCCCAACCAACTGGCCCAGCTTGCCATTCTGATGCAGAGTAGCTAATGCCACAGCGATCGGCGGGTAGCCATCTTCTATTCCTTTTCAAATGGAGCAGTTAAATTTCCGGCCATTCAGAAACACTTTCAGTTTTGTTCGGCATAATAATGCGTCTTTAACACGTGCACGTCTCTTTGACGTGGTGAGTTTTCATGTTTGTGTGACGTGGCATGACAGACAGGTAAAGTGCACGCAGGACGAAAACGTTTGACCAATAGCAATTGCTTATACAACGCCTTTTTTCCTAATGGCCAGAAGAGCGTCAAGTGAGAAATTGTTTTCCTTGCATTCGGTCTAACCATGCCTAATTGGTGCGCGCATATATCAGATGGGGCATTTTCGCGGTTTTTGTTATTTCGAGTGACAGACAAGCGCAAAGGGTGGTGCCTCGAAAATTTTTCCATGAATCGGGAGGGGGGGGCTGATTCCATAATTAGAATAGAAAAGTTTGGAGTAGCTTTAGGTTAGTGTCCTAAATATGAGGACGTGCTTCCATAAAAACTTCCGAATTCATTTCACGTACCTGTGCAAAAAGTTGAAGGAAGAAGTCGAAGGTACCCATCGGCCCAGCCTTCTATTTTTAGTTTTAATCTTACTCTTTTCTTTTCCTTTTAATCTTACTCTATGTGTCAAACAACTTATTATACGTTATTATGTATGTGCGCATCAAGGTGTTGCGGCAAGATTTTAGTTACGCAGAAAAGGAAGACAGCACTATATGCATCTTATTTGCAAGGCTTGCGGTGGGCTATATTGATGTGTGAGATGAGTACAGACCATGTGGGGTGTAAACATTTCGATGTTTCACATAATGCGCTCTGGTTAGTATTACGGCTCGGTCGGGGTCGTTCTGTCTTTGGTACTTTTAATTTTGCGTATCCCAGCTAGTGCACGGTGGTTGTTGTTTTTATCAACTTTAAAGTTTGCACACGCGAACCATTTATGAGAATTTCTATGCTATGTCAGTGGTCCCTGCGTGAGAGTAAAATTTATTCTCGCATCCAAGATATGAAACAATACTAATCACTCCAAAATTTATTTCTCCATGCAGATTTTAGATGACAAGTTACTGTTCACCTCAGTCAGCCACCATTACATTGTGCAAAATCGATTATTTACTGACGTCTGTGAATATATTCATTTTTCCACAGCGGACGCTGGGCAAAAGGCAAGCATTGTATTTGCTAGTTTCTTTTTGTGCATTTGCAGATGCACGAAGTTCTACTTCACTAACGAAAGCTTATCCATTGTCCAGCTTCAGAGCTTCTGACCCGCTGGCGAAGGGGCTTAAAGTGTTTCTTTGCAGAAAATTTTCTCTTTCACGGATCTTAATACTACTGTACCAAAAGAAAAATCTTCGTGCCGGTTACTTCTCCCTACACAGCAGTTTCGTCCGGAGTAGCAGATTCAGTATGTATGTATTATGACTTCAACCCGCTGAGGCAGCATTTTACAACGAATAACGCGAGATCCAAAAAGAACGAGTACCGATGCGCATTGTTGCAGCTCGCAAGTCTACAGCTCTCCATCAGGTACTCCACGTGTTGTAGCTTGGCGTCCACAGTTTGGGTTGCGCTTACATGACGCAATACCACACTGGAGTATAAATACAGGCGCAATGTCTTAATGTGCTAGAAAAAATGACTTCTTTTTATGTACTGAGAAACAGCCTGTTATTGAGCAATGCGAGCTAGAAAAAAGCGCGATAACTTGTCGTAGCTTGTAGCTTTGATTAATATGTTAACGGTGCATTCAATAAGCGAGAAAACGGCAGTTTAGTATGGCTGGAAGTGCTTTGAGACAGATTACCGCAGGGTTTATTTGAAACAAACCGCATCTTCATAATGCTGTCTAGTAAATTATCTGCTTCTGAGCCAGTCGCGAACAATTATAACCTGCCGTGACACTGCCGCAAAATCAGCATGTTCTTTCCAAGAAATAATCCAAGACACCGCTCTGGGATCCTGTATGCGAAACCGCTTTTCGGGCACGCGGCAGCTCGATACATTCTAATAATTTGAGCGGCGTATAGATAATTGTAACATTTTGCATTGTGAAGATGAAAAGTCGAAATGCTGAGTGGCAGCTTTTGTATTAGAAGGTTATTGCAAAGAAGCATAGAAAATCAATCTTACAAGGATGGTGGCTACAACAGCGAGCAATACTAAAAAAACGCTTAAAAATTCCTTGTGTCATTTCGAAATAATTCCTGTTTAAAAATCTTACCTTGTGCATACTGACACTCCTTCTTCTGAAAAGGGTAAATTTTGACTCCAGCACAGTCAATGTTGTGGCTAATAGAATGACAGCAAGAAGATTCCTTTCTGTCATGTTCCCCACTGTAAGATTGTCGAGGCACACGAAATTACGCAGGATTCTTCACTGAGCAGCCACTCGGAAGAAAATATATTCACATAGACAGAATGAGAAACAAGCTTGGCTGCCTATTGTAACCTGCTGTTCGCAGGTGGGCTACGGAGGACAAATGCGTCGACGAACTTCAAGCGCGTTTTGTTGGCATACGATTTACGCATGTATTGTAAGGTAAGGACAACAGACTATCGCCGTGTTTTTCCAAAAGCTAACGTAATGTTAGGCGGCGCTAGAATATAAATTATAATTTTGTCCATCACGTGAGTGTTTTTGTGAACAGCAAATAGTTTAAATTTCTTCCCCGCATTTTTTTACCTAGCAAAAAAGAGAAATTGTGCCTTTTTGGATTTTACGTAGCAGTTACCTGCAGATTAATTGCCACTCGTTACCAGCTTTTTTTATATTTCTGTTTGGGAAACCAGTAACATTTGTGTATGCGAAAGGTAGCCGTATTCTGATGACGTTAATATTTAGCTATATGAAGACGACCTGGATCATATAAAGATACTGAAGAAACACTACAGTAGCGCCGAACAGAAAAATGTACTTATTGAGAGATTACCGTGTACTTAGCGAATGTGAATGGTGGCAATCTCGTTGAATAAAATACTTCTTATCTCTACTACAAACTGTATTTCTGATTTCTTTCAGAATATCATTTATTGATTCTTTCTATCTAGGCAATAGAAGGTGCTGTGATGGTTTATAATATAATTGCAATATTTACGCATGTAGTTCCAGCATACTAAGAAGAGGAAACCGTGAGGAATTCAAAGTAGCGTCCCGGATAGGTTGTATTTCGCAAAGACAGCAGCTAAAACCTCGCAGAAGGGTTCTGGAATTACTAAAAGCGCTGTGCTGCCGCGATACCTTATGTAAACTGAATGAAATAGCTCCTATACACCAGTAAACTGAATCACGATGCAGGCCAGTACCCTGCTATAACATGGAAATAAATTCCTTTGTTACAACGTAGACATAAAATAGTGATATATTTCTCAGTAAAGTAGGTGTATACATATATATCGGCATTCACTCCGACAAGGCCGGGCCTCCGGCCGATTCGTCAGTAAAAACATATATATATATATATATATATATATATATATATATATATATATATATATATATATATGAAGGAGGCTGGAAAAATAGATGCTGTATTGGCAAGAGGAGACGCGCCTCGAAAGAACCTTTGTTCTCTTGACATGTCCCAGAGATATCAGTTTTCAGCTAATTAGGGAGCTTAAGATTTAGATTTCCGATATTTCAATACTTTTTATATCGCTCTTATAATTTTTGAGGTATGTGATGCGCAATGGCAAAATATGGTCCTCTTTGTGGGCAATGTCTTATGCACTAAATTTTCACAAAGAACATCATGCTGTCGCTTGTTCAGCTGTTTGTAGAACACAAAATGCCGATATCTAGCCAAACAGCATGTAGGTACATTTAGTGCACCCACACAAAAAAATTTGAGCATTTCAACAAATTTCAAATGCTCAAAACAAATAGAGAAATGAAGCTCCCAAGGTGCAGTATCCACGTACGCACATAAACCGGCTTCATGCGCACTGCTTGAACAACTTCAGAGCCACCACGACCATGGGCGAAACGGGATCAAATTTATAAGGGGTCACTTCATAGGCTACGTCTGAGGCGGCGTGTAATTTTGTAAGAACCAAAATACCGGTACAGCAACTTTTCCGAGAGTCTCCGGTAGTGGACAGACGTCCAGACCCACATGGAGTCGCCGGGATAATAATGCACGTCGCGTCCACCCTGGTTGTATCATAGGGAGTCGGTACGCTGTTGGCTCCGGATACCATGCCGAGCAAGCTGGCGTGCCTCGCTGGCTCTTTGTATGAACTCTTTTTCGTGTTCGTTGGTAGGACTATAATCAGCCACAGGTAGCATGGCGTCAAGTGTTGACGTGACGAAGCGTCCTTATACAAGTTCGAAAGCTGTAAAGTGTGTGGTGCCCCAACTGTCACATATGGCAAATATCTCGACCCACGTCTTATGCTCTAGGTCTATATTGACGGGTGACCGCGTTTCACAGCCTAGCAAATGTTATCGCACAGAGCAGGGCGCGCCTGCATGTACGGGAAGTTTAAGCCCGGCCGCGGCGGCCGCATTTCGATGGGGGCGAAATGCGAAAATACCCGTGTACTTAGATTTAGGTGCACGTTAAAGAACCCCAGGTGGTCGAAATTTCCGGAGTCCTCCACTACGGCATGCCTCATAATCAGAAAGTCGTTTCGGTACGTTAAACCCCATAATTCTTTAATGTATGGGAAGTTTCTCGAAAGTTATCGATGGTTCTATCTGCTGTGTGTTGTCATCGAACCTTGTGTAATGTGATTTCATCGCGTGATGCAATTGGCGTATAACTTTCTGGAAGGCACGTGTTCACCAGTGATCACTAGGGAACCTTCGACGACTCATGTATAAAAGCGGACGGGCTTGACCCGCAGATCAGATTTTAGATGATAGCCGGCTGTGATCGCCACTGTCATTGTTCCTTGAGTGTACCCTATTTTTCAGGACACAGGTTCGCCCGCTATAACACTAGTTTCGTTACAACTGCCTCGCTGCTTTCTTCACCGTGACTACCACGTGACACCTGGTGGAGGCCCAGGGGTAAATCTCCGCATGGCTGCCATTGGCTGTCTTGTAGTAGACGCTATTCAGACGCTAGCGCCAAGGTCCCCTTCAGTTACGACCCTAATAGGAGGGCGACACTTTAGCAAAATGGCGGCGCACATGATTGTTTAGGTTATCATGGCAACAGACACAGCAGCCACGCGGCGCCTCCTCACCCTACCGTTTTTTTTCTTTTCGTTTTTATTATGCCGACCCCCTCCGCTCCCTCTCCACCCTTCCCCATGCCCCGCGCGCCTTTACTTTTGCTTTCTTTTTGCTTGTCTGCGGAGCGGTTTTTTTTTTTTTATCGCGCGTGTGCATTACTCCAGGCATTGTTTGTGAACTGGCGAGTGGTGCGCCGGGAGTTATTTATGTGTAAGCACGCTCGCAGTCGTGTCCATACTTTGAGTATTCCAGAGTCCACTTCCAACACACCTTTCACCTCGTTTTATTGAGTTCCTTTTCCGAAAAAAATATTTTTGCATACCTTGGTATTATACTCGCTCAGAAAATAAACAAAAGTGAAAAAGGCATGACATGTACATGACTACTAAACAACACAAAAGTTCACAGACAGTGAAAGAACAAAAAATAACTAAAACTCGAGAAAACGCGAAGGCCTTTTCTTGTACAAACATATAGGAGATTTTTATATAATTCTCTCAAGACCAAAATGTAGAATTGCTTCTGCTATACTCACTGAGATATTGCACAAAAGTGGACGACGTGTATGACACAGTCATGACAGCTAAAGAAAGGGAAAATTCTCTGGTAATTGCCAAAAACATTAACACGGAAAATGCCTAAATAATAGACCCAAATGCTAAGACTGCTTGATGGAAAGCCATACTAAAAAAATAAGAGCTTACTTATAAACCTGCACGAAAGTATATGAAATGCGCGACATATTTATTACTACTGAACAAAATGAAAAAGACATGGCAGAAGAAAATAACATTGCACTAAAAACAGAAGTAGACATCACATTATTTTGCACATGGCCACAACTTGAGTAACTGCGGCAAGGGGGAAGAGAAGGTAGTAAGCTTTTGGCAGCAGCGCACAGAAATCACTCGCAGAAAGGCCTATACCGTTTCGCTGAAACGAAAGCTCTGCCGAAAGATTGCGCAGCCGATGTAGCGAAATTATTCGACGAGAACATCCGGCTGCGACATGGCGCCCCGGAAGTCTCCATCACTGGTAGAGGAACGGCCTTTACAGCCGAGCTCACCCAAGCCATTATGCAATACAGCCAGACAAGCCACAGGAGGACAACTGCGTGCCACCCGCCGACGAATGGTCTTACTGAGAGCCTGAACAAGACCCTCGCCGACATGCAGGCTCGCAATGTACGTCGACGTTAAACAAAAGACCTGGATGCCATCCTGCCGTACGCAACCTTGTCTTACAACACGGCGGTGTAAGAAACAACACAGATCACACTGTTCAAGCTGGTTTGCGGCAGGAACCCGACAACGACTCTCGACGCCATGCTGCCGCGCGTCACGGACGAAGAGAATCTAGACGTTGCCATCAATCTCCAGTGCACCGAAGGCGCCGGACAGCTCGCCCGCCTGCCGATAAAGAACCAGGAGATGACTGACAGCTGATACTACAGCCTTCGACGACGCTACGTCGAGTACGAGCCCGGCGACCGTGTTTGGCTTTGGACCCCAATACGCCGACGAGGACTGAGCGAGAAGCTTTTACTCCGCTATTTCGCACCCTACAGTATCATCCGATGCATTGGCACACTCAACTATAAGGTCGTACAAGACGGAATTTCGCTATCATAGCGACGCCGCTCACGACCTGAAATAGTCCATGATGTAAGACTAAAACCGTTCTACTAGTGCTAAGGAGCTTTGGGATTTTGCATAGCTGAATTCTGGACATTACTTTCACGGCCTTGTTAATTTCAACTTTTGTTAATTTTCATTAATAAGGATCCTGTTGTGTTTTGCTGTATTATGCTTGTAGCATCGGGACGATGCTTTTTAAGAAGTAGGCATTCACACGTGTAGTTGTTTATCGGGTGACCACGTTTCGCCGCCTAACAAATGTTACCGCAGAGCGCAGGACGTGCCTGCTCGCATCGGAAATTTTTAGACAGTTATCGATGGTTCTATTCGCTGCCAGATGTCACCGAACCTTGCGTAATCTGATTTCATCTCGTGACGCGAATGGTGTAGAACGTTCTGGAAGACACGCGGTCACGAGCGATCATTCTGTGACCTTCGATTATATGTATAAATGCCGACGCGCCTGACACGCAGATCAGATTTTCGACTATCGCCGACTGTGTTCGCTGCTGTCGTTGTTATTTGTAGCCTATATTTCAGTGCACAGGTTCGCCCAATAAAATGCTAGTTTCGTTACTCACAGCTTCGCTGCTCTCTTCACCCTCACTGCGACTTCACAATATACACGGAAAGCGTATCAGCTAGCGTTCTGTTGATGTGCTCCGTTAATCCATTTGTTTTTCGATAACACGCAGTGCTCCTGCGGTGTCAGCTATGCGCCAGCTTGCGAACGCCCTGCATAAGTTCAGCTGTGAAGGGTGCACTGCAATCTGTGATTAGAACAGAGGGTCCACCATGTCATTGGAGGATGTGGCCGACAAAGAACATAGCCACTTCATAAAGGTTCCCTTGGGGAATAGCTACAGTTTCGGCGTACCGGGTTAAGTAGGCGATAGCGAGGACTATCTAACTGCTGCGCGAAGAGGTCAATAGGAATACACGAAGCTGATTCATTCTTTTTTGTTAGAACGGTGCTTGAAGTTGATCCACAGGGTGGAAAAAGCCAGTCGATTTAACGGGCCGTTTCTTGCGGCGCTGACATTCGTGGCAAGTCTTTACGTGCCGTTGCACAGAAGAAAACAGAACAGGCCAGTAATACTTGTGTCCTATTCTGGCTAATGTTTTAGCGAATCCTAGATGTCAACCGCAAGGGCCATCATGGCAGGCTTGTTAAATCTCTTGGCGCAGCGCCAATGGCCCGACAAGGAGGTAAGTACTTGGACAGCTTCTGCAGTTCTTCCTTTAAAGGACGTTGTTGTGCAGACAGTATGATATAAGCCGCGCAAGCGAGTGAGGTAAAACGGTTTCAACTCCTAGAAGGGGCTCGATCAGCGGCAGCAACCCAGGATCACCGCACTGGTGCTCATCTAGCTTTACGACGTCAATTACACCGACAAATGGCATGTCATGGTAAAGGTCCGATGATGTCGTAGTCACTGGTGCGCGTGATAACCGTCGGCGTCATTGTACTTCCTTCCATATCGGTGGACATCGGTGATGTCACATTCTTGTAACCGCAGGCTCCAACGGGATAGTCTGCCTGAAGGATGTCTGAGGTTGGCAAGACAGCACAGGGCGTGCTGATCGATGAGAGCCTTAAACGGTCTATCGTACCAATAGGGTCGGCATTTACTAATTGTGAAAGCCACCGCCAAACATTCTTTGTAAGTGGTTGAGTAGTTTATCTGAGCCTTGGTAAAAATACGGCTTGCACAAGCAATGACGCGTTCCGCACCAGCTTGCCACTGCACCAAAACTGTGCCGAGGCCCGCATTGCTGGCGTCAGAATATATTTCTGTATCAACGTGATCGTCAAAATGACGAAGTATCGGGGCAGCTTGCAAATGCCAGCGCAATTCATTGAACGACTGCTGTTGCTCGTCCACCGCCCAAATGAAAGGAATATCGTCGCAGGTAATCCGTGTCAGAGGCTCAGCGATTCTCGAGAACTCCTAGACGAAGTGTCTAGAACATGCGCACAAACCAAAGAAGCGTTGAACAGCCTTTTCTGTGGGTGGTAAAAACGCGGCTACAGTAGGTAGCTTGTAGTAGTCTGGTCGGATGCCTCTAGGACAAACTACATGGGCAAGATATTCGAGCTCTTGGAACACAAAGTAGCGTTTTTCAGATTTGATTGCGGAGTTGGCACTACGGATGGCAGCGAGGAAGCTCTTGAGCCGTGCGAGATGTTCGTCAAACGTGCACGAGAAAATGACGACGTGATCCAAACATACGGGGCAGGTTTGCCATTTGTGTTCAGCAAGGACCGGTATCCATCAGTCGCCGAAAGGTGGTAGGTACTGAACAGAGACCGAAAAGGAAAACTTTGAACTGATAAAGCCCGCCAGGTGTCGCAAAGCCTGTTTTTTTCACGGTCCAATTCATCCGCTTAGATTTGCCAATACCAGAATGTTAGATACTAGAAAGAAAAAGCTTGGCATGTTGTACACGATGCAATACGTCGTCGATACATGGCAATGGATCAACATTTCGTTTCGTGACACAGTTATACTTTCTGTAGTGTACAGAAAAACGTAGTGTGTTGTCCTTGTTTACTAACACCAAACGGGAGGCCCACGGGCTTGCGGACGGCTGGATGACATCGTCTTGGAGCATCTCTTTCACCTGCCGCTTGATCGCTTCCCTTTCCGCTTAAGACACCCTGTAAGAATACTGGCGAACAGGACGTGCTGAGTCGTCCACAATAATCTAGTGCTTTGTGATGGACCTGCATCGTACATTGGACGACGTTGAAAGACAGTCAGAAAAATCATTCACGAGGCTAAGCTGTCAGTCTTTCTGATGGTCTGGCAGGGCAGCGTTCACATAAATGCGTTATTTTAGCCTGGGTAACTCAAATTACTGAGGTGATGCGATTGCTAATGTGCGAATGTCAGTAACATCAGTAAGTTCGCAAAGAAATGCGATTGTCGTTCCTCGAGGTGCATGCCGTACTCGTTGTTAAAGTTTGTTAGAATAACGGCGGAACATTTGTTTCGCACCTGAAGAAGCCCACCTGTTTGCCTCAGCAATGCCTTCGGCATCGTCCTCCATATCGCATCCGACAACAGTAAGCACGCTGCTCTTGGGTGAAACGTGAAGTGATCGTGGGCTACAGGAAGCGCGATGTCAGCGTAATAGTCATTACTCTTCGCTTCGCCTTGCATAATAGCGAAGCTGACTCTGGACTCTTGCAGGTGGATGATGGCACCTTTCGCGTGAAGGAAACCCATGCTGAGTATAAAGACCTTTTAATATTGAAAAAGAATGACGAAGTCGTCGATATACGCGAAGCCCCGAATATTGACTCGTGTCGTGCACCGGCAAACTGGTGTTATGACGTGCCCTCCTGCTTTACGAATCTGAGTTCTAGTCCATTGTGTTGAAGCTTTATTCTGTAAAAGCGCGATACTCTGGCTGATAACAGACTTGTCCGCACCATTGTCGATTAACGACTTGACTTCTTGGTCCTTATGGTTACTGGCACGTCGCAAGATACTGACATGGAAACACACTGTTCCCATGCGTCTGAATTTTCTCATAACGCTGTCTTCCTCGTACAGGATCTTCTGCGTTCGCCACTTCAGCGACCTCACTTGCGCATTTCGTTAGACTAAGTTTTTCGAGGGGCCTTGAGTGGGTGAGTGACGCTTGGTTGCTCTCGGCGTGAAGAGGGGGCAGGAAGACCTGTTTCGGGCCGGTGACGGTGACCAGCGATCAAGGAATTGCCGAACAAATGGCGTCCTGGTGTCGGCAAGATGGGCTTTGATCCCATTCGTTCGCCTTTGCGCGGGAAAGGCGCACTGAGCGAAAATTCATGGAGCCCCGCTCGGAGGCAAGGACATGCCCTGGGAGGCGATTAGCTTCACCGCAATGAAAATACAAGGGCCTCCAGGCTGCGGTGTGCCATATGTTGCTCTTGCCGGGTGGTCGCGCTTCAGCCATGAATGGCTCACTGCGAGGCCTCAAGTCGCCAGTCGCTTGTTCAACGGCGCGCACACCATGAAGTCCGGGAGTACGCTCACACTACAAAAAGTTGGGGACTAAAAACTTCGCGCACCTGCTGCAAACGACCCGCGAGGCTGTGGGTGCAGTGCCTCATGCTCAGGTGTCGCTTCACTCTGGGACACAGACATGACTTGACATGACAAGAACTTTATTTGAGTCCTGAGGGACTGAGATCATGGGGAGCCAAAACCGAAGGGACACGGACAGCCTGCCTTATTTCCTCATGCATGACCTCAGACAGAGAACACCATGGTACCGAAACGTCAGCCACCTGACGCTTTTCGAGCTCTTCTCGAACAACAAGCTTGGTGAGCACCCACAAGGCGTCCGTACTGCCAGAGTTTAGAGCGAAAGCGTCACGTGAGAGGGTACACATGTCGCGGTTATACTTGCTTGTTTGCCGCTGCTTTGCCTTTTCTATTGATGTGGTTTGCGCAAGAAACTCTGCAGTGGTCTTGGGAGGGTTAAAGCTCGGGACACCAAATGACTATTGCTTCACACCGCGTATCATGTTCCTTAACTTGTTTTCTTCCGACATGGACGGATGTGGGCGTGGGAAAAGCTGGTACATATCTTCCACAAACATTACGACGCTTTCGTTCGGTCGCTGTACCCTCGCCTGAATTGCAGATTCAGCTCGGCCCTCGCGATCAAGACTTGCATATCAGCTAATTAGCTGCCGTCAGAATTCGTTCCATATCAATTGGGTCGCACCACATTTCTCAAACCATGACCGCGCGCAGTCCTCGAGGGTGACGAAGGCGTAGCCCAACTTTTCAGACCAACTTTTGGTCCAACTTTTCAGACGCGCAGATCCGTCCATGTCGGAAGGAAAGAAGTTAAGGAAAATGATGCGCGGTGTCAAGCAAGAGTTATTCGGTGGCGTCATAGGTACCCACTCAAAACGGTTGCAGAGTTTCTTTCTTCTGCTCCGCAGTGCAGCCGTTGAATTCCGCTACACACTCAAAGACATCCAGCCAGCCTTCAGCATCCTCGAAGGCATCCACATGGAAGGATTTGAGGATTCGCGGCTGGTTTAGGACGACCTCCAACGATGCCGTTGGGGAAGAGGGAACTGATGTACTCATCCTTCTCATCCTTCTGACACAGTTAGGTAGAGGCTTGGGCTCAGGTGGTAGTTACTGAAGTCAACGGCTTGTCCTTACATGTACTGGAGTCAGCTCAACAGGACTTCGTAATAGGCTTGTAGACGGAGTTTATCTTAGAGGGGTAGCATACCCCCCACCTCCACTAGAACAATGTAACAGATTGAAGATGGAGGCTGGAAAAATAGATTCGGTCTCTTTAATGGCGGGCCATAAAGAGAGTGTGCAGCCAGCATGCTTAATTGTCTTGCATATCCTAGACCTTGCGCGCGCCTTCTTTCTGTGCGGAAGCCCCACATCTTCGTTTCACTATCTAATTAGCGGCTTAGAGTTCAAAGGGTCAGTACGTTTGTTAAAAAACTCTTTCATGAGCACACTTTAAAAGCCATATGCACACACACTCGCTCACACACACGCGCACACTCACACACACACACACACACACACACACACACACACACACACACACACACACACACACATACATACACACACACATATATATATATATATATATATATATATATATATATATATATATATATATATATATATATATATATATATATATATATATATATATATATATATATATAATCAAGGAGAACGTCTGCACCTAGCCAGCAGAATTGCTAGCAGCATCGCGTGGCGCAGATGCTCGAGCTTAAAGGCTATGCTTGGTGAAGTTCTCTACCCATCATCGGCCCGACGTGTAATGCAGCTCCTTTATAATTGGTGGACGTGCTGGGCTCCTCCAACTCTGCCATCCTGGATTTCCACATTCGGACGCGGCCTTTCGCCATTCCAGACGCCAACCAGCAGACGCTCCCGTTGTCACCTTTTCTCTGCGCTGGCTCTATTCACCAGCGGGATCTTACCATCTTCACTTGGACGGACGACAACAACGTTGAAGACTGCCTTGCATCCTACAAGAGTCCGAGAGCTCATAACAAATGGGGTGACTCGACCAACCTAACCAACGTCGCTTTCTATCCCGCGGGCGTGTCCCATCTCTGGTTCACGAACCCTGAGGCGCATTTCAGAACGTGGTTTACAATCGAAGCGGCTTTTACAGAGGTGTTAGCCGACCCGCCTTCCGCAAACTCCGAGCCGAGCAGCAATTGCGCACTCGCGCACAGGACACGGGAGAAACACTCACCAGTTAGATATCGGACGTTGTCGATCTATGTATACGCGTCAATTCCACCATATCGTAAGTGGACCGAATCAAGCACAGCATGAAAGGAATTGATGATGCCTTCAAAATGCTACTGGCCAAGAACCCGAACGATGACGCTCTACCCATCATCGGCCCGTCCTGTTATAAAGCAATATTACGTATATATATATATATATATATATATATATATATATATATATATATATATATATATATATATATATATATATATATATATATATATATATATATATGGCGGCGCTGGCTAACACTCCCAGGGTTCTACTAGGACTCATAAATACCCAAGAAAGTGGATGGGGAAACGGCGCCGCGGTAGCTCAATTGGTAGAGCATCGCACGTGAAATGCGAAGGTTGTGGGTTCCGTTCCCACCTGCGGCAAGTTGTTCTTTCCTCCAGTTTAATTTCTATTAATTTATCGTTTCTTCATTCCATTTATTAAGCATAAGCAATTTCCCCTATGTTGTCCTTGATGCCAGTGTTTGTTGGCTTCTTATGATAGGACTAATGAAAATCGGGCCCCTCGGTTAACCCCTTTCTTTTCGTTTACATATATATATATATATATATATATATATATATATATATATATATATATATATATATATATATATATATATATATATAGATATATATATATATATATATATATATATATATATATATCCTGAGAAGCCAGCAAGTGCACCAAGTACAACATACAGGAAAAACCTATACTTACTAATTTGATACATTTACTACTGATACATATAGTGGCAATGGAAGTGGAACGTAAGAGCAACTTGCCCGAGGTTGCAAAGTGAGCTATTGTGGTGCCGTTCCCTCATCCACTTTCTAGGGTATTTACGTTTTACTACTAGAACTAACCTTAGGAGCATTAGCCAGCGCCAACACTAACAAACCTTGTCGACGGATGCGCAACAATCTTTCGGGCACAGACTTGACGAGTACTCGACTTTTTGAGTGAAAGCCAGTGGTCACAAAACCCACACATGCAACCTGAAGGCATGAATGTTGCCGCATTCAAGACCCTCGTTATACAATGAACAAGATGAAAGGGGTTTAAGCAAGGGGCCCAATTTTTATTAACCATCTTATAAGCCAACGAGCAAGAACACAACAGACACCATAGTGGAAATTATTTGTACTAACTAGTTTAATTGAATAAATATTCGATAATGAAAATGAAAGTGCATGAAAAAACAACTTGCCACAAGTGGGGAATGATCGCACGTCTTCGCATTACGCGTGCGATGTTTTACCAATTGAGCAACCGCGGCCCCGTTCCCCCATCCACTTTCTGGGGTACTTTTGTTTTACAAATGGAAGCAACCCTGCTAGTATTAGCCAGCGCCAGCACTCGCAAACCTTAATGTCGGATGTGCAACATCCTTTCTGCTGCAGGCGTCACGAGTACATGATCGTTTTGAGTGCAGCCATCTGATCAATAAACAAACACATAATATAAATATATATATTTATTTATAATCATATATTGAAGACTGGACAAAGTGGACACAGCGTTTGCGAGAACAATTTTTTTTATGAGTATTCGACCATTTTACATGCAACGTCATGTGCTTGCGCATGTCTTTTGTAATTTCCACGAGAACGTTATTGTGAATATAACATAATATGCCGAAAGCAAGTAAACTAACCATTCTATAGACACTGGCATTGCTCAAGCACTGGCATTGCCCAGAACAAAGGCCTACATCACCAATCCTCCGCAACTCCTGTCTTGAGCTGCCTGGATGTAACTTACCGCAGGCCTGTAAATTTCATAATTTTTATACCCCACCGAATTTCCTGCCATGGTGAACTGCTCTTCTCTTCCCCTGCCAACCCTTCTGTAACTTTAATTATCCACCGGGAATCTGCCTTACGCTTTACATGGACTGTTCAGCTCTGTTTTTCTCGTGTAGTCAACGAGCATATCGGCTATCCCTTATTCATCTCTGCTGCACACCGCTCTATTCCTGTTTCTCAGGGTTACGCCTAACAATTGTCGTTCCATCGTTGTTTGCGCAGACCTTGACTTGTTCTCGAGCTTTCTTTATTACTTTCCAAGTTCGTGCCCCTTATCTTAGCACCAGTACAATGCAATATTGTACACTTTTTTTTCCAACAGCAGTGGCAAGCTAGAAGTCACAGCGTACATTTCCTGCTTATTTTAGGCCGTGCGTCATGACTTCACCGCTATTGTGTGGGTACAACGTTTCACATATCATCGGACGCCAGCTGGCTCCTAGCGAGAAAGCAATGCTTTTTTTTCGGCAGATTGATTTCACACCTACACTGCGTGCAAGACACCTGCGACTTTCTAAACGTGAAAACAATACTGGCGTTGCTTAAAATGTTGCATAGCTTTTTCAGACCTCTGTATAATATCCACCAGGTTATGCGCCAACATATATAAAATATATCAATATAATGATACACAAATTAAAGAAATTCAGAATTACCAGCAAGCTATGATTGTTTCTGGTGTTCAAAAAGTATTTCTTGAAGTTGTTTAATATAAATGAGTGAGGCAGTGTACGCCGCTTAGCAGGGATAACATGCTAGCGTTAGAAAAGTACCGGGTGTTTCAGGAAACCTTAATAAAATGGTAAAATATGTGAATGGCACGTAGCTGGACCGAAGCAAGGTAATGTTTGCTGTCGCTTGGAGATACGCAGATTATTTTCTGTATTCTACGTATGAGATAAATTAGCTTAAAGTATTTAATGAACTTTTCAACTATTACAACTAAGTGAAAAGTTTCGGGGTGAAAATTGGACATGAACATGAGAAACTCCCGATACAGATTTACCTTGCTCAATACTCTTACGGCCTAACTGGCCCACCACTTCAACTTATTTCCAGCTACCTAACTAATCTTACTCAAGTTGCTCAGAATGACGGCAAACTCTCATCTGTTATAAGCATATATCAAGGCGTTCCTCAGGGCTCAATCCTTGGCCCGCTGCTGTCTCTGCTATTTATAAACGACGTACCTAATTTTCTGACCACTACGGACTGTATATGCTATGCAGATGACGCGACTATCTTTACTTGTGGTAACAATGTCGACGAGCTACATCGAAATGTTAACGATGATCTGCATAACATAGCTTCCTGGTGTCAAAAGAACATGTTGGTCATCAATCCGCTAAAAACGGTTTTTATAGTTTTTCATTCCTTCCCGACACTTATTTCGAACTCTATATCGGTGTGTCTTGAAAACAATTTAATACCAATATTCGATAAAACTAAGTTTCTGTGCGTAGTTTTAGACAGGCATCTGAAATTCAGTCTTCATGCGCAGTCACTTGTGCGTAAGATATCGTTTGGAATACACGCCATAATCAAAACCCGCTCATATTTTCAGCCACAAATTATCCATCCCCTTTATCATGCACACATTCACAGCCATTCATCTTACTGCAGATCAGCCTGGGGAAACACATACCTCGCTCACCACAGCCAACTTCAACGCCTGCAGAATGAGGCGATTCGCCTTATGACTTTCAGCCATTTCTTATCGAATCCGACGCCACTTTATTGCAGTTTAAACATTAATCCTCTTCATCAGCTCTTTCAATTAAGGTTTACAATCCTGATATATAAGATATTTCGTAATATTACACACATAGATTGCTTTGTTATTGAAACTTTTGTAAATACTAACACTACTAGGTTCTCTGAACTCGATAATCGTCTTTTGCCTAAAGTGAGCACAAGCTCTGGTAAGTTCACTACCGCATTTGCGGGAATAAAACTATGGAATTCTATTCCACATACCATTAAATCATCCCCCACAGAGCATATATTCAAGAATCAAGTTAAGAAATACCTTATGCAGCAACTCTCTTCATCCTAACCACCCCTTTTGTGATTGTAATCATAATTGACTTAGCTATTATACTACATGTTATATTACTCCTATTTTTATTGTATTGTACATTTGCATTGCTTGTTCACTACTGAAGTCTTCTCCGAATTTTTTCGTCTTACTAAACAGCTTTATATTCTTGTTTTTTTCGCGCTGTTTCTCATTTTTTTGAAATTGTCTGTGAAGCCACCGTAACCAATGCTTGATTTGTATCGTCTTTTTTTCATTTTGTTCATGTATGGGAGCCCCCTGACAGTTTGTAACTTTGGGACTCCCTGTGTAATGCTAATTTTGCATACAATTCTTGTAAAACTGACATAGTTGATGAATTAACTTGAACTTGAACTTGAACATGCTGCATAAAAGTGTTTTTCCGAGCGCGAAAGCAGGCAGCATATACACACAAAATTGCCGTGCGTCTAGCCGCTCGATGCACTCTATGCGTATTTGCGGCCTTCTTTCATGTTCAGAAAAACACTTTATGTAGCACGTATTCAGCAACAGAAAGCTGTATCGGTAGCTCCTCTTTGACACTGTTCATCTGACTATAATCATTGAGAATTTGATCATTCGACTAATAAATACTAATTATCAAATTAGGCTGAGTGCAAATCTTAAGTGTAATCTTAGTATCTCCAAGCGACGGCAAACAACATTACATTGGAATCTGTTCAGCTGCGCAGCATTTACATGCATTGAATGTTTGGCACATGTTAAGTGAAACACCATGTACGTGCGCAATGAAACACGTTCAAGCCGTCGCGTTTCTAGAAAAGACATTAAATATATAAAGGCGCTTTACGTTCGCATTTCATCCCCTGGTGCGGATCTAAAACAGGGCCCAGAAGGCGCTGCACAATTGCAAGTCAACGACAGCCTTCACGCAGCTTTTAACTGTTTTGGGTAGTACAAAATACTAGGTTCTACTTTGGAATGCAAAAAAAAACACGGTATATGAGCTAATCGATGTAGCGCTGCAGTCAAAATTTCAAACATATTTGCGCATTGAAGATTTTGTGATATGCCATGAATGGCGGAGAATTCAAAGTGCAGTGCTGAAGCCGTACACTGCTCACTTTTAATAGTAACCGCAATTTCGCTGTGCAGGCGCATCCGGGCATGTAGCTGTGTCATTTCGCAAGATGGCAGACCGGGCGGCTAAAAGCATCAATGGCATCCGTGCATTTCTGCTAACATCTCTTACCTTAGCGGGCTCTGAAGCGCTTGCAGTGGGCCATGTATTTTTGTTTCTTTATTTATTTGTGTTTTTTTTCAAGTGACACCAATAATTTTCGGGCTAATCAGAGTGGTGAGGGGTCCCTGGCCGAAACTACAAGCCGGTGTAGATATCATGTAAGGGATAATAGTAGGCAAAACTAAAGAGATGTATTTCGGAAATATAGGCAGAGAGAAGCTAAAGCCGCCACGGCAGAACATTCTCCTCATAAGCGCTGCTGCGATCGTTGTTTTGGTCCTCTTCGCATCTCCAATTTACGGAAATGGCTTCTAACGTGTGACCCCGCCCAGGATTTGATTACTTTCGAGGTTAACGGTTGCTGTTCTTGCTAACACGTGGTAGTTACGAATTCCCGAATCGCATCTGCACCGTTTGCAATTTTTGCACCCTAATGGTCACATTATAATGCTGCTCGACCGTGAAGGGTCTGATTGAAATCTAGACTTGTCTAGTCTACATATTGTCACGGCTCACTGGAGACAAGAGCGGAGAGCGGCATTTAATCGAGAGAATTAGGGCAAGCGCTCAGTCCAGGCTTCTTTTGTAGCGCCTCGCTTGTACACACGAGGTGGTCCTCTTCATCGTCAACGTGGTTGGGCACAGATGGCGTCGCGGCATTTTCTCCCCTCCAGAAAGAGCATCGCCCCGATGCTCGGCGGGTAGCATCCGGTGTCCAGCAAACCAGAGAGTGTCCATGTCATTCAGAAAAATAAGGTTTCACGCGCACCACGCGCTCAGTCTCAGGCAAGTCCTGACGGCGCCTCGAGCAGGATGGGCTGTCAGGGACGACTTCATAGTTGACGTCGCTAAGGCGTCATAGAACCTTGTACGGTCCGAAGTATCGGCGCAGAAGTTTCTCTGTGAGGCCTCGGCGGCGTACTGGAGCCCAAACCCAGACTCTCTGGCCGAGCTGGTAGACGACGCATCGATGGTGTTGATTGTAACGTCGGGCATCACTGTCTTGCTGGCTAGCTATGTGAACGCGCGCAAGCTGTCTTGCTTCTTCGCCGCGCTCTGTAAAATCTCCGGCGTCAGTCTCGGAATCGTTGGAACCTTGAAGAAGCATAGCATCCAGCATTGTAGTCACTTCTTTACCGTGGAGGAGACTGAGGAACGTCAGTCTTGTTGTGTCTTGCCGAGCCGTATTATAAGAAAACGTTACGTAGGGTAATTTGGTCCCCGTTCTTGTGTTCCACATCGACATACATGCACAGCATGTCTGCGAGAGTCTTGTTGAGGCGCTCCGTAAATCCATTGCTTTGTGGGTAATAGGCTGTCGTCCTTTTGTGTGCCGTGGCACTGAGGGTGAGGACAATTCGTAAGTGTTCAGCCGTGAACGCGGTTCCCCTGTCGGTTACGATAACCGCTGGAGCACCGCGCCTCAGGACGACGTTTTCGATGAAGAACTGTGCGGCTTCGGCTGCCGTGCTGCTAGGAAGTGCCTTGGTTTCAGCATATCGCGTGAGGTAATCTGTCGCGACTATGATCCACTTATTTCTGGCAGCAGATATTGGGAATGGACCCAAAAGGTCCATCCCAATTTGTGCATACGGTGTCTCCGGAACTGGAACGGGATGTAATAGTCCGGCAGGTTTCGTAGGTAGCACTTTTCATCGCTGACAATCAAGGCACGTTCGAACGTAGTGCTTCCCCTGTGCTGCGAGCCGTGGCCAGTAATACTTCTCTTTGATTCGTGCTAATGTTCTTGTGTAGCCTAATGTGACCTGGGGTAGCTTCATCGTGACAGGCCTGCAAAATTTAATTGCGGAGGGTTCTAGGGACGACTAGTAGATATCTCTTCCCTGTTGGAGAAGTTCCTCCTAAAAAGAACACTGTTGCGTAGGCAGAGTTATGACAAGGGCCTTGAGAACAATCCGGGCTTTTCTTCATGCCAAATGAATAAACATACCTTATTTGTGTCAGGAGGAACAAACTGAGATTGGCTCTTCCTATTGCAGTTAAATCTATACTTAGTTGCATTACCATTTTTGCATAGTGTCAACAACTTTTAGGGCAGTTAGATCGACTCTAATACTGACGATGGCTTACCGACTTAAGTATAAGGAAAGAAGGTGAAAAAGTGCAACATTGTTGTGGATTTCACCTAATCCTCTTGATTCTTGCTACTTGTTTGACTTGCTACTTGCTTGCTTGCTGACCACTCGGTTATACTAATTTTGGCGTAATGCCGCAAAAAAGCGAACAAACGAAGATATGTACACACATGACAGAAGCACCAGCTCTAACCTCAAGCTTTAAAGTCAGCAAGCAGACATTATTTAATAACACATGGAGACATGATGGGATGTTATTTGTTAATATAACGTTTTCGTGCAATGCAACTGATGGATGACAGATTCATTTTTTATTCTTTTAAATGCCGCAAGCAAGTGGCATTTACTTCGCACGATGTCTGATGATATTACCTGGCGTTCGACTACTCTCGATCAACAATACACCAATGCAGTTGGCAACCCATATCAACGTAACAAATTCACATTCAAATAAAGATAATGCAGTGTGCACCCTACAAGCTAGCATGAACATTATTTTAATTACTAGTATGAAATGCACGTTTGCTTTCCAAATGGTTCATTTTGATCTGCATTTTATAATTCGAAAGCAGGGCTCCTCAGGAAGAATAATAACATGAAGCTCCACAGTTTGGCTCCTTTATGTCGGTTGCTACACTACCAGTCCTGTTTACAACAGCACAGTTGTGTTTTAGGTTTGCACCCCAATTCAAAAGAATAATTGGGCTTTTGCCTCAGAAAGTGTGTTGCTTTCCAACTAGACGCGAACAAGTATTTTATATCTGCATGATGACCGCAATGGGATGCACTTTTTAAATGACAGTGATGTCATATTTGAAGTGCAGTTGAATACACTCTCAAGTGACCTCAGCTCGGGGGATGACACGATCGGAGGCCATTGTGAGAACGAGGATCTTATTTTTTGTGAACAAAGCGCTTCAACATGAGGAAGCATGACTTATTTCGTCTAAAGTTGCTGCAATTGGATACGATCAAGGAGGGCATTTATTCGTGGCTCCATACACCACAAGATTACAATAATGGCTCAATATGTTGCATTCGGTACATTTAAAAGTCAAGAAGTGCACGATATTCATCTAAACATGGTAGCCATGCTACAGTGTCTGTGGAGAACCCAAGTCAAGCACTATTATAAAATGAATGTATATGGAGAA
The DNA here is from genome assembly GCF_050947875.1 of Dermacentor variabilis. Taxonomy (NCBI): domain Eukaryota; kingdom Metazoa; phylum Arthropoda; class Arachnida; order Ixodida; family Ixodidae; genus Dermacentor; species Dermacentor variabilis. The sequence continues at coordinate 83,191,154 of NC_134574.1, forward strand.
CCCTGTTGGAAACTTTCACAAATCTAGCGATAAACAAGAGGGCCAGTGAAAAAATCCCCGCAACGGCGGACGTATGTCGATGGGAGCGAAACGCAAAAGCACCCTTCTGCTTCGAGGTGCATGTGAAAGAACCTGAGGTTGTCCAAATTGATCCACAGTTCCTCAGTACCTGTGTGCCTCATGATCAAAAGGTGGTTTTGCTCGTGAAACACTTATCATCATCATCGTCATCAGCCTATTTATCGTCCACTGCGCGACGGAGGCCTCTCCGTGTGATATCCAATTGCCCTGTCCTGTGCCAACCGATTCTAACTAGCGCCTGCGAATTTCTTAATTTCATCATTCCACCTAGTATTCTGCCGTCCTAGACTGTGCCTTGCTTCTCTTTGCACCCATTCTAAAACCCTAATGGTTCACCAGTCATGTAACCTACGCATAGATGAATTGCCGCACTTTATTTTTTTCTCTTAATGTCAATTAGAACATCGGCTATCCCCATCTGCTCTCTGATCCACACCACTCCCTTCCTTTCTGTTAACCTTACGCCTAACATTCTTCATTCTATCGCTCTTCCCGCGGTCCCTAACTTGTTTTTGAGCTTCCTTGTCCGTCTACAAGTTTCTGCCCCATATGTTTCCATTGGTAGAATGCACTGATTGTACAGCTTTCTTATTAATTAAAATGGTGAGTTTCCAGTCATAATACAACAATGTCTGCCGTTTGCGCTCTAACTTTTGCTCTTTAGTAAATTTCTTCCTCACGAACAGGGTCCCCTTTCAGTAACTAACCTAGGAAAACGTACATCTTCACACACTATAGAGGCTAGACCGGCGATCGCGAACTCTTGTTCCCTTGCCAGGCTACTGACTGTTATGTTTCTTTTCTGTATAATAACCTAAAACCCTACTCTTATAATCTCTCTGTTGAGGACGTCAATCATTTGTTGTAACTACTATAATACTATAAAACAGTAAACGACAAGAGAGGGGGTTAACCGAGGGCCCCGATTTTCATTAGCCATATCTTATATTACATAGTATATAATACAATAATTTAATTTTAATAGCTTGCTTCGAAATGCTCCAGAATAACTAGACCAAATAATTTAACCCGTTTCTGTGAAGAGTGCCATTTTTAAAATTTAGTACTTCGGCATTTATCATATTGTTTTTATGCTAGTACACGCATAAGACCTCCGATATTGGCATCATTATGCAATCCACTGTTAATTAAGGTGGCTGATTCCTAGAAGCTCAATATATAGTCTCTGCAAAAGTGTGGAATGTCTGTACAAAATAACAGTTCAAACACTTCGGTCTTTATTTACAGCTTAATATGGGACGAGATAAGGGGCCCTATAACATAAAGCTATTCCAATATGCTTGTATTCCAATCTCTTGACATCAAATTTGGGTAACCGCCAACGCAAGCATCGGGCGGTCACCCTCAGGGTTGTCTGAACAGACCAATCAATGGTTCTCTTCGTTCATAGGAGGTCACTTTTGTTTGCTTGAAAAACAAATAAAAGTGAGCGTCTTGTGTTATGTAATTGACTGACAAGTGGCGAGGAGCACGCTGAAGTGGAGAGGGATTTGATGGGGCCGAGCGACTGCACTGAAAATCAATAACCGGATGTAGAGGATGGTGCTGTCGTCTGCGATTGGCCCGCTTTCTCTTACTTTGCTTGCGGTGGATGGTCGAAAATAGCGGCGCAATGCAACGGAAGCTTAAGAATGACCATAAAACGGATACTCAGCGAAAAAGTGTTCGCAGAACGAGGTCGTAAACGTGCCGATAGGCTCGAAAACGATACAGGGCCACGCAAAAAGTTTTATTATACGCAAATAACCCCGTGCTCTCCGGCACGTGCGAGTAGCCAGTGAACTGAATGATCGGCGGCAGTAATCTTTTATTCCTTTCGGAACGCGACAGCCTGCCGCTATTCAAAAGAAAATTCAGTTTTGTTCGGCATATAATGCTTAGCGCGTACGCGTCACTTTGACGCGGTAAGTATATGCGGTTTTGTGACGTCGCATGACAGGCAGGTGAAGAGGGTGCAGCCCGAAAATTTTTGACCGATGGCCGAGGGCTAATGGTGAAAAGGCGTCCAAACGTAAATAACCATTTTTGTTTTCTTCGGTCAAATCATGCATAATCAATGTGTGCCCGTCATATCAAATGGGGAGTTATCGCGGTTTTCCTGACGTCGCGTGACAGACAGGTGAAGTAGGGGTGGTCCAAAAAAGTGTTCGACCAATCGCGGAGGGCTGATTGCAGAATTGTAATAGAAAAATTTAGAATAAATTTGCGCTATAGCGCCCAAGATTTCCTAAATTAACTTTTCATTCGTTTAGGAACTTCATTCTGTAAGGATATGTAGAATACCAGTGACTGGCATGTTTACAATCTAGAGCGGTTTTATTATATCCAGTTTTAATTTTGCTGGTGCAGAAAAATGTTTATCTTATTTGTCAAAAATTAAACATATATACATATATATATACCTATATATATGTCACATTTCGTGTCTATGCTAAAATGCATTCTCTCTCATTCTGCGTGTATCGTGTATTTTTCCTTTCAGCAAGTTGCAACTGCTCTCGAAGGCGTTTACTGGTCTGCTAAACAATGCCGACAAGTACTATTTTCGCGACGACGACTGCATGGGAGCACAAGGTTTCCAGAGAGGCGCTGTGTGATCAGTGAAAGGAAAATATGTCGAAGAAGTGCGGCGACGGGTTAATTCGTCGTTGTACCACGTGTGCGCGTGATTTCGTCAATTCAGCGATGGTCCTTTGCCATCGATTTGGCTACGTGTTTCGTGCACGAGACGAAATATTTCGCGGCGGAAACTCAGTCTGAATACTGCCGGCCGAATTGTCAGACGCAGGCGATCACTCCGAGTAGGCGGAACGCCCGCTCGGGTGGCAGCTGCACGGACGACCGAGTTCCCTTGGGCCTTGAACGCCAGCATCCGACATTTCGGCCTGCGGTGCTCCGTCTGGCGCTGTGTAAGCTTGTGACGCCCACCACCAAGAATGTCGCTACATGCGTGCCGTAGGTAAAGTAAATGGCTTTAATTCCTCCATAATACTCCCACTGTGGCCTGCATAACCTGCCAGTCAAATAAGGGGGAGGGCAGGAGTGTGTTTAATATAGTACTCCCGTTGTATGCTGAATGAAGGGTGTTTACCTAACTAGGAGTTTATCAAACGCCTGTTCGATGGGAGTAAAAACACGTACGGATGGGAATGCGCTAGAGGACAAGCGAGAAACGCCCATCTGGGTCTTTTTTTTGGTTACAGTGCATGGAGTCTCTGCTGGAGTGCATTTGTCTAGATCAATACTTTACATGGTACCCTGTTCATCAGACAAAAATTTACAGGTGAATAAAAATTAGTTGGAACGCATACGACGGGCATTACCAAATCCTGACTGGGAGCTTACCACAGTCGTTCAAGAAACAAGAAAGGCACAGTCACTTTAGCGCACGCAAAAGAGGATGATGGTAAAGCATGCGGGATCACGAGTCACGAGATTATTGACTTTCATTCTAATGCATTGTTACTTGCTATTGTCCTCTCACAACAAATTGCGTCGGTTTGGGTGCCTTAATTACCTCTACCTTATTAACAGTGCATTCCTTACCTTATTTTGATATCTGACAATTCTCATTTTGTGCTGTAAACCCAACGTTCTATCCATACTAATCTTTTCAGATATCTGGAGAGAGAGTTCAATTGTGGACAGTTCAGCAAATGATTTACTACCTAAGTTATTACCAATTTTACTACTAATTACTACCTAATTACCACTATTACCACTAATTGCTCTTCAATTATACTTGAAAGAAACACGTGTAAGCAAGTTCTCTTATTTTTCTCGACGTGTAATTATGCTCGACCTTTGCGCGGCTAGTAACAGTGCAATTAATAACTTCGCCTTAATTAACGCCAAATGTAGTCGTTTCAGCTTTAGACGTTCACAATATGATTTGCAATCGAAGTTAGAGTTATGCCTGGGTGACCGATATCTCTATTGTACATGGTGGTATCGAGGGCCTTAATCGTTTTCGCCCTAATTAAAACCAAAAAATGGGTTGGACTCCATCCGATGGTCGTGGGTAGAGTGCCTTAAATAACTACTTTATTTACCTTTGCACTAACTTGCTTCGCCTTAACAACAAAATCGTGGGTTCCACGGCCGGAACTAAATCTATCGTGACGAACTGTGTCCTAATTGCACTTGTGGTAATTAACCTCAAATGTTCACAGTTCGACTCCCGGCGCTGAGGGTTGAAACCACAATTCTGGTGCCATAATGCCGGACGGTAAAATTTTCCTAGTGCCCGACACGGATGGGCAAATTTTCGTCGCATGAGACGTCTGAGCCGTTCGCCTTAAAAATTGCGCAGGGAATGCACTTTAACGGTGGTAACATATTAGGTAGCAATATGGAGGTTATCAAAAGAGCAGGAAAGCAAGATAAGGAGCGCACAAAGAGTGGTCCTACGAAGAATGTTAGGCTTAACGTTAAGAGGCAGGAACAGAGCGGTGTAGATCAGAGACAAACGGGAATATCCTAAATTAGAGTTTATAATAAAATAAAGAAATCTAACTGGGCAGTTCATGTCATGTGCCACGCAGATAACCAGTAGACAATTAGCGTTGCAAAATTGGAGCCAGGGCAATGGAAACGCTGTCGAGGACAGCTGAAAATCAGGTGTCATGATGAAATTAGGAAATATTCAGGCTCAAGTTGCAATGAGGTGGCGCAAGACAGGGCTATTTGTGAATCACTGGTAGCGGTCTTGGTCTTGCAACGTTCATAAATATAGGCTGATGATGATAATTTTCATCATGAGTAAAGTGAAGTTGATGATTATAATTACAAGCCAGCGTATTCGAAGCCTCAAACGGATTTGGATATTCGATATAGGAATAGTGCAGGCATCAACTATGAAACACTGTGCGTGACTTTTTTTCAATATCGTGCTTTGCATCGACCATATTGGCAAATAAAACGTACAATGCTTCAAATTCGGTATTCATTGGGCGAAGTGAAATTGAACGATCTGCTTATTGCTTAAAACCTTCTCTAAATTTATTTAGGTATCAAGTTTAACTCAGTGGAGTTATGTTCTTCTTACAAGGCTTTATGGCGCCATATTTTGCGAGGAATAGAGGCTTAGGGTCAGTTCTGTGTATTACGTAGCTGTCTGTGTGCCTCTGCCACTTCTGACCGCTGCTACATGAGATCCTATTTTCTTGAGACGAAGGTAGCATACACATTACACATACATTTAGGGTCAACAGAATTAGCAATGCGTTACTACTTGCCAATATGCACAGGTTCTAATATCCAGAACTATGAACGTGCCTTGATCGTGCGATCCTGTAACCATGTCTTTATTTCGTCGAGATACACCGATAATGTTTCCCTGCGTATTGGAAAATGAAAGCCGTTCATGCAAATTGAGGATGTCACGCATTGATGTGATCTACTTACTTTTAATGAAACTGAAAACTTGGGGTGCAGGACCAACATAATTTGAAATAAGCCTCAAGTGTTGTTAGTGTACACATCTCCGCAAAGCTGGAGCAAAGTCTAGCGAGCGTGCTGGCTTTGCGGATTCGCTTTAGCTGCAATTTTAGATAATGGTTGCGTTGTGTTCCGTAATATCTCCTGGCACTTTGTTTGGTAAGTACCATGTGATCCACGTGCGTATTTCCTAAATTTTCTCTTGCAGCCTCGGCTGGGACCCCGGGTAATGGAGGAGTTCCGTACTCGGAGATCATAGGTAGCGGGACTGCCTAATAGAATAATAAACATAACATTTTAGTACTTCTCGCAGGCATCTTAATCCACAAGGAATTGCAAACCTGTATATTGCATAGTTATGGAATAGTATACTCAAAAGATTTTGCGCCAAGAAACAGCACACACAAGAAGAAATACGATGACACCACGGGCGCTACTTCAACTGTTTAATGAGGGTGAAATCACTCGACATATATAGCCCTCCAAAACACCGCGCATGCGTACAAGGCAACATGGAGTACAAGGTTTTTTCAGAGTAGGCGCGATAGAAACTTCAGCTCAGCATCGTAAAGAAAAACTGACCTATCACTAACACAGTTCGGACCCGCTTTCTTGATGTAGAAGGCTTCCAATGTTTCACGCGAAGTCTGATGCCTGCCTCTATATACCCAAAATCCTCGCATCGCGGAACCGTGGAAAACAATCGGTGCAAGCTCTGCAGTGATTCAGAAGTCGCTCACCTTCAATATTCTTTATACCTTTTGCATGTTCCCAACTTTTTAGTCCTTTTAGAATTTTATCTCCGAAGTACTTTTATCTTGTTTGACGAGCAACCTTACCTGCTGAAGAAAGGCAGATGCATAGGCTCTTGCATAGCCCCCATACTTTGCAATATCTTTTTATCATCCATCGATCGCTCTCTACACGATCGTTTTAACCATTTTATTAATGACAAAGTCCTTAAAGTGTTTCGGTACAAGGACGACTTTTTAATGGTTTTAAACAAGCAGTGCTCCGTTTCGAATGTGGCTACAGTGAGCAGTGTTTTAGATGATTTTAGAAACCTGGGGAAATGGCTTTGTTTTACTTTTGAGCTACCGGATAATGGTTTGCTTCAGTTTTTAGATTTACAGTTAAAGTTTTCAGATGGCCACATTTGTTGGGCTTACTCCCCTCGAGCGCAAAAAGGGCTCTTGCCGTACAATTCGGCCCACTCAAAGGTAGTTAAAATAGGCATCGCCAACCTCTGCCTGGAGTCATCGCTCCGAAAGTCGTGTGTCCATGAGATGCAAGCAAGTTTTGACAACCAATTGGGCAGGCTCGTTGCAGCTGGCTTCCCTGAGTCGGTCTTGGCCTCTGTGGCAGAAACGCTTTTGAAGAAGTTGAAGGCAGGGGTAAGCAGGGTAGAGCCGAAGAAAAAAGAGTGGCCTATAGTGGTCCCATACATCTATAACGTCACGCACAGCCTGAAAAAAGTGGCTAACCGGTATATAGCACCAGTGGTGTTCTCCGCTCCCCAAAAGCTTGCCCAGCTAAGCCGTCGCATAACTTGCGAAAACCAAATGCCTGGCTGTCAGAAGAAGCATGGCCAGCGTTTCGCAAAGTGTGCCACAAACGTGGTATATGAATTTCCTCTGTCCTGCGGGAAATCCTACATTGGACAAACGGGGTGTTGTGTCACCGACCGACTTAGGGAACATGCAAAAGGTATAAAGGATAATGAAGGTGAGCGACTTGTGAATCACTGCAGGGCTTGCACCGATTGTTTTCCACGGTTCCGCGATGCGAGGATTTTGGGTAGAGGCAGGCATCAGACATCGCGTGAAACATTGGAAGCCTTCTACATCAAGAAAGCGGGTCCGAACTGTGTTAGTGATACGTCAGTTTTTCTTTACGATGCTGAGCTGAAGTTTCTATCGCGCCTACTCTGATAAAACCTTGTACTCCATGTTGCCTTGTACGCATGCGCGGTGTTTTGGAGGGCTATATACGTCGAGTGCTTTCACCCTCATTAAACAGTTGAAGTAGCGCCCGTAGTGTCGTCGTCTTTGTTCTTGTGTGTGTTGTTTTTTGGCGCAAAATCTTTTCAGTATGCAAGATCACCAGCTAGCCGAGCAGTTAACTCTTCTAAATTATGGAATAGTATCTACCCCTTACTACAGCAAAGAAAGTAATGCACATTGAAAAAGCAGTAATTCACATAACTTCTATATAACTTCTGCGGCATCTAAAAATAGTTATTCGCTTTAACATTGTAGCGAAATGCCGCGAGTTTGCAAATATAACCAATGCCTATTCCATTGCAGTCACCAAGAGAGGATCACAAACTTGTTGAAGTCGCCACGTTCCATGAGGTTTATCGCAGGTTTCTCAAATGAAATCACTATGTATAAGCTAAATAATCGTTCTTACATAAACGCTTGTTAAAAACTGTGCCTGACAGTATGTTGCATTATTAAGTATTTTTCTTTGTTTGTATGGTTTCAAATATACATGAACTTTATACAGGCCAACGCAAGCGTTCCGAAAAAAGAATCCCTGTATTAGAGCGAAGCTGTTTTACTCTAGCACGCATATGCAGCCTGTGAATACGCTCCCCGGGGGGTACCCTGCGCGGCTTGCGTCCGCACCGTTGACAGGAATGCGCGGGCAGCCGGCCATTTAGGGTAGAGGTCGAAAGAGTATGGCGACAGCGCCTGGACACGTGGCCTTCGCTACTGTGGTTAAAACATCAGGCGCGTCGGAGGTACATGCGTAGCTGGAACGGAAACAGGTAGGGGCAAGGGACAAATATTGTGACGACGGCGCCGTAGCAATGGAGATGGGTAGGGAGAGAGGGGGAAAGAGCGTGGCGGTGGTTTCGGCGCACGTGTCCTGTGCTTCTGTAGTTATAACGTCATCTGCGTCAGAGGTGTCGGTGCAGCTGCAGCTGCGGTTGCGTTAGATGACTGGTAGGTGCTTTGACGGTGGCGGCGCTTCATCCGGTGTAGTGTGGCGCGGCGTGAAAAGAAAAATGTATGTGTGGTGACCTCGGCGGCGCTTGTGTCGGCGTAGTGTGAGGCAGTATAAAAAAAATAATCTATGGTTTCATATCGTATGCGGCTGACCTATGCAGCCTAAACAGCTGCACTGATAATCCGTCCCCTACCCGCCGTGGTTGCTCAGTGGCTATGGTGTTAGACTGCTGAGCACGAGGTCGCGGGATCGAATCCCGGCCACGGCGGCCGCATTTCGATGGGGGCGAAATGCGAAAACACCCGTGTACTTAGATTTAGGTGCACGTTAAAGAACCCCAGGTGGTCTAAATTTCCGGAGTCCTCCACTACGGCGTGCCTCATAATCAGAAAGTGGTTTTGGCACGTAAAACCCCATATATTATTATTATTAATCCGTCCCCATGTGAATATTGGCAACCCACAAACATTTACTTCTTTTGGATTACATATTACCTAGATCTACAAACACTAAAGTTATTGCACAGAAATGACTCAACAATAAGCGCGAAAAGCCATACATTTACAATAAAATAAACGTATTTGTTCTGCCTGATAACTTCGAATGAATAAGCTAAAACTTATTTCGCAAAATTTGGTTCAAGAGCTGGTATAAAGTGACCTTCTTCTTTGTCATGTGGAACATGTAGCCTCTAATTCCACATCCAAATTGCAGTTGCTTGGTTTCCCTATTATTTGAAATGTTGCGATAGCGAGAAACAAGCAAAAAATAATTCTCTTTGAAACTACATAGACGCAGCTGAGCTATTACCTTATCGCTAATTAGCTTTTGTAGAATAATAATACGCAGGTGTCACGAGAGCCAAATTTACTGGTGACTATCACCTAACGCCGCTATGTCTACATTGATCGCCATATACAGAGATCAACTCTATGGTAGCCTGCAAATATGATAGTGAAACGTGTACTTATCTTTATCGGGCAACCACGTTTCGCCGCCTAACAAATGTAATCGCACAGCGTGGGACGCGCCTGCATGTATCCGAAGTTTCTGGAAAGTTATCGATGCTTCTATCCGCTGTCTGTTGTCGCCGAAACTTATGTTATCTGAGTTCATCAGCTGACGCGAATGGTGTAGAACATTGTGGATGGCACGCGGTTCCGAACGATTATTCTGGAAGATTCGACGACTGCTCTATAAAAGCCGACGTGCTTGACCAGCTTATCAGATTTCCGACGATCGCCGACCGTATTCGCCGCTACCGTTGTGCATAAGTGTAGCCTGTTTTTGTGGGCGCAAGTTCGCCCAATAAAAGCTAGTTTTGTGTTCCACCGTATTGCTGTTTTCTTCGCCGTCACTACCACGTGACAATATTCATATGACATATTCAGTCCTCAATATCTTTCTGGAGTGTATATGAAATAATCTTAAGCAGAAGAATGTTGAACGTGGGACTACAATTTCAAGTCGTAAGCGATTGTCACAGAGAACATATCTATATATAAATGAAATCGACGTGCATATGCGAGAACGAATTATTTTCGTATTGCACTAAATCTAAGCGGGCTGACGACGCAGATTAGATATGTATATTATAGGCATTATCTTACTTGGTATATGAGTTCTTGTAGCACAGTTAGTTGCTTGTCTTCTTAATCTTCGTTTTTTCATTTTTTATTGCGGCAACAAGTGCTCATTGTAGAAGGGTGGTTCTCGGTTATGTTTGAGTGAAACGCGTGTGATTTCGTAAATTCGTCAGATAGTAGTAACTGTATATGTGCAATTGAAAAGGCGTTCGTCCTCTGCCGATTATTCGGTGCTCCATTTACTTTATGTAATTATCATTGAATATTGAAAAGTATTGGTAGCGTAACACATAAAACTTTCTAGAAGCTAATTTATAAATCTGCAAGAATATTCTGGAAAATTCTTGTCCTTTCCAATAACCTCGCAGCGGGGTTTCGGTCGGGATAATGAGATCTTGCTAATGAGAACAGCGTATAAACACTAACCTTGAAGCGTGGACCTTATCTTAATCACTGCACATCTTTGCTTTCTACTCATATACAATATATCTTCCGTCTGATTGTACGGGACATCTGAAAAAGAAAAATAATATTTATCTCAGTGCAGGTTGTTGTTTATAATGAAACGTGTAGTTTTCTCTTAGGTGCCGAAATAAAAGCAACACGCCGCATTTGAAGTGTAGGATTTTCATTTATTTTGGCTTATCACTACGTAAATTGTGTCACTGATAGACGCAATAAAGACCACTAGTACGGAAACACGCCAAATGATAAAAGCATGACCTCTTGTAGCTAGACCGCGTCATTTAGTGTTGCTGATGACGTCAAGTAACCTAGACATTGCGCTAGGACTTCCCTGCATAATAATTTTATTGCTTTGCCTCCAATACGAGAGTGCACATAACTTCTTTTAGCTAGCAAAGTGGTTATATCTATTTCAGTACGCTCAATAAAGCGCAGCTGTTCAATTACCATGAATGCCAAAAAGATCATGAACAGTCGGAGCCAGCAGTTTAAGTTGTATCAGCTGCATTGCGAATGCTCTTGGATGAGCAAATTAGCACGAAAAATTAAAATCTGCATCTATGAGGACTGCGATTAATCTTACTTGTAGGCATCCACAATATTAACGTGTTCGAAGATTATCAAGCAGAATTTTAAGAAATTCTCCTGAGTGAATGACATATTTACATTGAAAATGGTGTATCTGCAAAATATATACAGAGAATATACACAGCCAAGCAGGGAGAATAGCAATAAACAAGAACGTGCTTTTTCCGATCGGCACCTTTGTTGTCCTGCTGACCCCCTTCTTTAGAACACGGGAATGGCCTGTAATACTGACTTCCCTTTCTACTGTTGCACGTTAATAGAAAGGTAAGTGCTGCAGTTACCACACATATTTTTCGGGGAGGTGGGTACTGGATAAGGGTTTGTATCTCCGCCGCAACCGTGACATTCTTGACAGCAAAACGCTAATGTATTCATTTATTTTGCCAATTTATGTCCACCCACCGCGTCTTATGGTATTACAGTGAGGGAAAGAAAAAAGAATAAAGCACTTCAAGAAATACAAATTTGGAGCAATTATCCACAACCAGAAAAATGTACACCCTCTCATTACAGTGACATAACGAAACACTTATAAACAAAACACAAAATAAGCGAATTGTCTAAGTAGTTCCGAAAACGGATTGGTAGCGCCTATATACTACAAGAACCAGTACCACACACTCACATTACGAAACAAAAGTAGCACACAGTATTCAATAAGAATCCTATTAAACACTCAATGGGAAACAGAAATGAATGGCAAACTTGAAAGCATGCAATACAATACTCATCGCAGGGCATAGAGCGAACGCTCTTCGGCTCAAAATGCAAAAAGAAATGTGTAAGAGAGGCAACCAAGATGTAAGAGGTGATATATCTATGACAGAACGATCCAATTGATTCCAATCCTGGATCGTCCTGGAGAAAAAAAGCACAGTCGAGATGAATTCGTTTCCCAAATCAATTCTGATGCCGTACAATTGTGGTCTATTTTCTGAGAATATTATTTGCTTTGTTTATGTTTTCCTCCTATCAGTGGAAGCTGTTGAATAATAAATGCTATGAAAAAATGTTTACCGTTGCCTGGGTCGACGGCAATCTCGTGGGTCCCGTGCATTTCCTCTTTCATGGTGCCGGGCTGAAGTTTCCGTCGTAATATACAGATGCAAAGCAAAGAGCTACATTCGGTCCTCTATACATTTATGTCGCGTCACCCACTGCAGGGCGATAGCTAACCGTAAACCCATAGACAAGAACTGATTTAATGCATGCTCTATAAAAATTATCTTGTTGTAAAATTAAAATATTGGGTGCTACCGCGAAGGGACGCTAGTGCCTGTCTAGCTATAAATGTTATACAGGTTGTCTCTCATATTATGAGCCAAAGTTTTAAATATGAAAGGCCCTCCGGACTCGAGTTGAACCAAACGCATATGTTGGCATTGGCGTAGAGTTACTCAGGGTATTTTTTTATTTTCCCTTAATTAACGGATTAGATATGTTTATTTAATAGCGTTTTGAAGTATTGGCTGCTGACCACAAGTGTGATACGCAAAGTTCTAGAGCACCTTGATAAATTTCTCAATATATTATTTCCAACATGATATATCTCACGTGGTCCTCTTTTCAGCGCTACAACGAAAGCCCGCAAAATATGAAAAAAATACCACGTGATGGGGCGCGTACGCGCTGTTATTGTGCTGCTCTCAAGGCTACGATGGACGAAAAAGGCCGGCTGTAGGGAGACTGGCCCGCGACAGGGCATTATGCCTGGTGTAGGTATGTGGTCATGTGGCTCTTATAGCATGACGGTGCAAATGCATGCTGCTGGCCGAGCATTGCGAAAGCTATAAAGGCCACAAAAACGAAAAGAGGAAAACAGCATTATGATTCTCCTTCACAGAAGGAAAAGGGAAAGTGCGTGGGTAAAATGGAAGGTAATGACGGCCGCTACAATTTTGCCTTTGTACACAAATGAACTTGTAGTAGTTTCTGGAATTGAACGATGATGCTGCAGCTTTAAACCTTAGGGCTCGAATAACAGCGGATAAATCACACGTGGACAAAACTAACCAATTGTAAAAAAACCTTGGCAATATTCAAGGAAGGTCACGCATCAATTAATGATGCGTGACCATCGGTTATCTTCCCTCCTCATTACATGTCCTGCCCATGCCCATTTCTTTTTCTTGATTTCATTACCTCGCGTTTGTTCCCTCACCCAATCTGCTCTTTTCTTATCCCTTAACGTTACACCTATCATTCTTCTTTCCATAGCTCGTTGCCTCGTCCTCAATTTGAGTAGAACCCTTTCGTAAGCCTCCAGGTTTCTGCCCCGTAGGTGAGTACTGGTAAGACACTGCTATTATATACTTTTTTCTTGAGCGATAATGTCAACCTGCTGTTCATGATCTGAGAATGCCTGCCAAACGCACCCAAGCCCATTCTTATTCTTCTGATTATTTCCGTCTCATGATCCGGATCCGCCGTCACTACCTGCCCTAAGTAGATGTATTACGACCTTACGACTTCCAGTGCCTCGCTGCCTATTGTAAATTGCTGTTCTCTTCCGAGACTGTTAAGCAGTTCCCAAGGGAAGGGAAGCGTAGCAGGAGGCGGCCGAAAGTTAGGTGGGCGGATGAGAATAAGACGTTTGCAGGTATGGCATGGCCACAATTAGCACATGACCGGGGTTGTTGGAGTAGTATGGGAGAGGCCTTTGCCCTGCAGTGGGCGTAACCTGGCTGATGATGATGATGATGATGATGATGATGATGATGAGGATGATGATGATGATGATGATGATGATGATGATGACGCATCAATTCTTTAGACGATGACTCTTTTGACACTGGTCCCGTCTGCTCTCTTTCTGACACTGCCTACCAGACCTTATTTTTGAACTCGCACCACGCATGTGCGCATCACTTCGTGGTCGCAGTATCGGGTGGCCGCGTCTGGTATCACACTCTCGCAGCGCGACTGGGGCGTCAGTTCCTGAGAGAGCGCGCCCGTAGGCTGTTCCAGTTTACTGAATGTAGGCCATACCTTATGCACCTCGTTTGAACCAATCCCCCCGAACTTGAATACATCCAGTGCTCCTGAGGCGCCCGTATCCTTGCTTGTTCTCCACAGCAACGCTATCTGGCTGGGACCAACGATGAACAGCACATTTGACTGTTACTGAAGAAACAGCGGACATCGTTGTGGCTCTAGATGCGTCAAGTGGACGTAGAAGGCGCCCAGTTGAGCTATTTCAACGCTGAGATCCAGGTGCACTCCAAGCTCAATGACGATTGTGCGTGCATATGAAACGCTCAGACAGCCCGTGACTATTACTAAGAAGCGGCATAAATCTTCTATCCTTGGCGAGGACGTGGAAACATATTCTGTCAAAGTTTTCTTCAGACTCACATGCAAGTGTTCTTATTGTGGGTGCTGAAGCTGGAGTTTCAAATTCTTCAGGGTCGACAGTACTTAAGAAGAGGCAATTGCGTGCCACGTACCACGCGAGTCTCCCCTAGATGATGGATATTCGAGAGTTCCAAAATCGAAAGGACTTTGCACACTGGGTTATAATGAACACGGGAGAGGACCTAGGCTTTGTTAAGAAAGTACTGTGTACCGATTAAGCTTTCTTCTCACGTTATGCCCAAGTGAACATACACAACGCTCACTGTTGGAGCGACGAAAACCCTCAGTGTGTTTTGAAGACACATCACCATTATCAGGGGTAAGTTAATGTACGGTGTGGAATTTACGGTGGCACTATCATTGGCCCCGTGTTTTTTGATAACACGCTTACAGGCGAAGATACTTGAGCGACATCCTTGATGGGGTGCTTGAGGATTTTCTTAGAGAAGTTCCATTGGTTGGATCAAGAATATTTGGTATGAGCATGATGGTGCTCCTACACACGGCAGCAGCAAAACTGGCAAATGGCTGCATGAACTATTCGCGCAACAGTGGATTGGCCGGCATCGTCGTCAGATTTAACTCACCTGGATTTCTTTCTCTGGGGCTACGTCAAGGATCAATTATACCGGACACCAACTACTACATCAGATAACCTAAAAGAAAGAAATAATAGTCTGCAACTCCATCCCTGATACCATGATCAAGAACGCCTCGGAAAATGTGCTTATGTGATGCCAAATGTGATTGCAGCAGATGGTGACCTCTTTGAACACGCATTATAATCAAAGGGCGCTTTTGAGATTGAAGGTCACTGGAACATAATTCCGTCCCTAATGCTGCCTCCCCACCCAATCCAATTACACTCCATCCGCAGGCTGCCACCTCTTGCCCATTTCAATTATCAAAAAATAAATTTACTTTCATATGCGGTCGAGTCGCTTCGGCAAAGGTGCGAGAATTTTTTTCCGACTTCGTGTGCTTTGGGCAGCAAGTTGAGCTGCGACGCGCTCACCCTCAGCAATGCGAGTAGAAGAGTTTGCAGCGAGCGACGTGTACATTCGAAAGCATTTTGCTTCATGCTGGCGTGTCTCTCGCCCTTAAAAGTGAAGTGCACCGGGTGATGGCGTTGCCTCTCTGCCCTGCTTAGCGCATCAGTTTTCTTTGTTTGTACCATTGCAAGCAAAGCTCTAGACAGCGTGCAATCACTGCTGATATATGTGGAAGCTGCACACCACCGGTGACGAGGCGTGACAGACTAATCTGACGACAATGACCAACCATGCGCGGACACTGCGACGTCACGTAATTGCAAGGCCTACACCGTCTACACCAAGTGACACCACGCTGGAGCATCCGCTGCCCTGAGTAATGCTGAGGCAACCGAAGCGCTCACTGTCTGCGCAAATTAGTGTCATGATGCCGTACTTCGCTTCACCGCTCCTAGATGGCGGCGCCGTCCCTGTGAAGATTGCATATTTTACGCGTTCGGCGCCGACGTCACATCCAGTAAAGGAAATTGATCCGGCATTCCTGCATAAGATACTTTCGTGTGAAAATAAAAGCAGTCCAAAGACGCATCATTCACGAATGTAGAATATTACCGAATTTCCAGGTCATGTATACAAACGACTCGTTGGAAAGTTTACTTGAGCTCTGTAGTGAATTGCACCCATCACGGATGAATTGTTTGGGAAGCCGAACACCGCAGGTCAAACGTCAGTCAAACAAGCTGTTGAAAAGGTATCCAGATTTCTTCGAACCGGCTTTGGCCTTACCTAAAGCATCTTTTTATACTTGTAGGTATTTTTGTAAGCCAACTTCAATTGCTAATTAAGCAAAGATTACACGTCTGCAGAAAAAAGAATGGGCTTGATGTAAAGCGATGAATGTTGTGAAAGATGTTTCTAACTACAGAGCACAAAACTAACGTCGTGCATTTTGAAAACGGTGTTTTTTGTCTAATAGCGCGAGGCACGTGGACTTTTTAGGGTACTAATAAAGCCACATGAAGGCACCCCATGCAGTTTTCGGGGGTGTTTCCGTAGTCTAATTCGCTGAGACGAAGTACGCTAGCCAGCACCGCCTGCAAAGTCAAAATGTTATTTTCCGACATATGCCTTCTCGTACCATTTTCTTGTGGGCAACAGAAAACCATGTAGCGAAATGTAGGACGGCCTTGTTCACAACTTTATATCTTCGTCTTGGAATTTTGATGGAAACAACAACGGCATTTGATAGATATCCAACTAGTCACAAGCACAATATCCAAATTT
This sequence comes from Dermacentor variabilis, assembly GCF_050947875.1. Lineage (NCBI taxonomy): Eukaryota > Metazoa > Arthropoda > Arachnida > Ixodida > Ixodidae > Dermacentor > Dermacentor variabilis. The sequence continues at coordinate 83,207,919 of NC_134574.1, forward strand.
CACGGGGACAAGGATGGTTTCACGAGCGTACACCTGACGACCGTTTCAGCGAATGAAAGTGGCATATGGTCCCTGTATCATTGTCCATGGTTAGGTCCCACATAGTCAATTGCAGACTATGACCTGCAGACAACGACATCTCCAGAGATATCTTTTACGTTGACCTGCCGGCTTCAACTGCAACTTTGTTGCCTTTTGCTGTATTCACAATTCGCATTCGCAATTGCCATCATAAGCTTTGATATCTCGTACTGACCAAATTGTGTGAATTGCAGACATTTCTCGCTGTGTAGTGCGTATTTTTCCGATTGTGCTGGTGCCTTATAATATAATGCAAACGTCCTCGGCATATGCTGATATTCTGAGTGATAGCCCGCATCTTTTGGACAGTAGGCTACATAGAACTCTAATAAGCAAAAGGGGAGAAAAGACCGTTATCGTTTTATCTGTAACTCCTAAGGAGATGCGCGTCGCACTTGGTCTCTGAAATTCGAAGTGCAATACCACTTTGAATAAAAATAATTCACAATGCAGATGGCGCAGAGAGGGTCTTACTCTGCTTGTAGTTGGTACTTCCTGCTGCGCAGAGCATACGCCGGAAGTTGGTCGTTTTTGAGCGAAATTTCTGGTTCTGTTCAATAACTAATTCTGCCTTGAAGGAAGAAAATCTCGAAAACAGACTGTACGCTACAAATCAGTGGTACTAGCTGATATATGACTTCTCGCGAGACGCGTATTTCTGAAAGTAAGAATAGATATAGCAGAGCGTAATCTCCATGGCTGACCAGTGCTGGTTCTTTAGTATAGGTTATGAAAAAAAACCTTGGAGCTCGTGCCTGAACTGAACGGGTCTATTGGTTTGTATTTATTTTGTATGTAGATCAGAGCCCACATACTCACCGTGGTGGCTTAGCGGCTATGATGTTGTGGTGCTAAGCACAATATCGCGGCAGGAAATCCCGACCGCGGTGGCCGCATTTCGATGAGGCGATATGCGCCTGTGCTTCGCCAATTCGGGGCATATTAAAGATCTTTTGGTGGTCAAAACTAATGCGGAGTCCCCTACTACTGCGTGCCTCATAATCAATTCGTGGTTTTGGCACGTAAAAACCCAGAATTCAAACAGAGCGCAGAGCTTGGTGCGGTAGCACACTGTGCACTGAAATATCTAACTTACCTATGTCAAAGCTGCATCTCTGGTCTACTCAAACATTGAAAGTGCCAGATGTGGTATGAAGCCCTTACCACAGCCCAATATAACCCAAAAAATATCGCTTATACCTTGGCAACTGTACTACCAACGCGCCTCACTTTGGTGCCATTCCGTAGATAAAAAGTGTTCCACGACTTTCTCATGTATTGGTCGCAAACACAGATAGGGCTGTTGTCGCGCCACAAATGAAAAAAAAAATTAAGCTAAGATTATAATCTCTTTCGCCATTGAGAGCGGCTTCGTCCAGAAGTTGATCTGCTGACCTGAGCAGGAGTGGCCGCACGTCAAGAGCTCATTCAATCTTATTAGCTATAATTACTTAATCTCATACATTTTCTCATAATTAGGTATAATTAGGGCATATGAGCGCGCAATTTTGTGCAAAATTTTGTTTGTTGGGTTAAGGAGCTCACACATTCGAACCACAGGGTCCAGAAATGTCGTGAAGAGATTCTGAAAGCAAGAAAAATGGATGCCAGCGTCTGCCCATCATTTGTTACCATGTTGGGCACAGTGCGAAAGGCGAGCTAGTGCAATAACAAAACTAAACTACCGCACTTGCACAAGCTGTATAAAAAGTCAAATATGTTAGGTTTCTAACACGTGAACAAATGTGATGCACTTTACATTCATATCGGTCTGTCGAGGAAAGAGGCAATTATCCAATCATAAAATTGTTCGTGTGCCTAAATAACAACGCTATCGTTCTGGGAATGGGGCAATTGGGGCTAAATTTAGCTTCGCGAGAGACATTGAGAATGGCGTAGTTTTGCATTACAGTACACTTGCCTACCTGAGCAGCAGTGGTTGCCTCTGAGAGAGGTCATTATGTTAGAATATGTAATGTAAACCAAACTACAGCTCGTCGTCATCAGGAGCTATAAGGTCTTCAGTAGTGAAATTTCTTGCCGCTACTAGAAATTTGCTCGAATACGGTGCCTTCGTGTTTCGCACATAGACTTTAGAATTGGCGTGGAGTGACTAGAGAAGCAAGGTAACGAACAGACATCGTGGCCTCAAGGAGGACAACCTGCGTCGGCTCATCAACGCCTTTGTGCTGTGTCACTTAACCTACACGGTGGCCATGCACAACTGGCTCAGAGCCGAGCGGGAAAAACTTAATGCCCTCATTAGAAAATTCTTCAAGAAAGCCCTCGGGCTGCCCGTCAGAACGCATACCGAGGACCTCCTTGGGCTCGGCCTATACAACACCATGGACGAGATAGCCGAGGCTCAGGAACGGGCCCAGCTAACTCGGCTGTCCACCACGCCGGCCGGCAGGCTTATCCTCGAGGAGATCGGACTCGCACCCACCAAGAACTTGGCTGAAGACACCCAAATCCCCAGAGAAATAGGGGAGAAGATCGTGGTCGCCCCTTTGCCCCGCAACGTTCATGCCGATCACAACGCAGGTCGTCGCAAGGCAAGAGCATTGAATATACTAAAGCAAATAAACAAGGTCAAAATCGGAGCAAGCTTCGTGGACGCAGCTGCATACCGAGACGGCAAGGCTTTTGCGGTTGCCGTCGTTGACACGCTGGGCAAACTCATCAACTGTGCTTCCGTCCGGACGACGAACCCAGAGGTGGCCGAGCAAGTGGCGATTGCACCTGTCATGCAAGACGGTCGGAGAGACAGGGTGTATAGCGATTCGAAAGCCGCCATCCGGGCATTCCAGCAAGGCCGGGTAGCCCGGCAGGTAGTTCATATTCTGAACGGCGCCAAACGCGGCAACACCTCCATGCACTCGATCCTTTGGTTCCCTGCACACTTCGGGGCGATTGAGGGGGTTCCTCTGAACCTCAACGAGTCTGCCCACGAGGCGGCGTGTGCCTTTACCGACCGCGCTGCCCTCGGATCGGGCGACTCTCTCCCAGGACACAGAGACGCTCCTCTCACACACAACGAAATCACTAAATTCTTTTACTTAGACAGAAGGGTTTTCCCCCCGCCTCACTCCAAGCTAAGCAGGCCGCAGGCGTTCACACTAAGACTTCTGCAAACGAACTCCTACCCAAATCCGGCGTCCCTTAACAGTATATATCCCGAGATTTATCCGAATTGTGCTTGCGTGGCCAGTGGTGAGGTAGCTACGTTGCCTCATATGCTCTGGGAGTGCGGGTTGCTGGGCCCGAAGTTCACCAACGAAGAGTGCGATGCGCTCCTGCGAAGTCCCGTCTTTGAGGACCAAATCCTGGCCGTCCAGCGCGCCACCGATCGGGCCGGCAGACTAGATCTGTCAGTCCCGTCGTGGGATTAGCCGGGTGCGCGTTTTATCGCACTTTGCTGGATCAAATAAAAGTTTATTCACTCACTCACTAGAGAAGCAAGACAGAGGGATGTCCAAGCCCTTTGGCGACGGTGGAACGTATCCGTAGGATGCGCATGAGCAGGAAATTCAAGCAAGCGGGGGCAACACAACCTTCTACGTGAGTGCCGGGCTCGAACGACACAAGGCAGTCGCGGGCGCCAACAATAGCGGTGAAATTTCTTTAATCTTGTGGCCAAAGACTATAACGAATTGGCGGCAAGCACTATTGCAAAATCAGGCCGAACAACTACCACTAAATTTAACATAGGCCAGGATTGTGGGCTTTCTGATGCTTGAATAAATGGTGTTTGTGTATTTGGTTACGTTATTTTTTTCAATAGTGCGCATACACTGTAGTCCGCATGGGACGTTTAACGTACTCCCTGCGCTTGGGTCGCTCACATAGTCTACCGAATTTTCTTTTTGTATTGAAACGTTTGCTTCTTTAGGCCACCATAGGTGTTCTTTACCAACAAATAATAATAATAATAATAATAATAATAATAATAATAATAATAATAATAATAATAATAATAATAATAATAATAATAATAATAATAATAATAATAATAATAATAATAATAATAATAATAATAATAATAATAATAATAATAATAATAATAAATATGCTACGCTGCAATAATTTTCAGCTAATTTCTAAGCCTAGTTTTCGCTTTCTTAGTGGACATCACATTATACAACTTATAGAGTCATGAATGAGCTCTTGTACATGTTGAGCGGAACTTGGGTGAATTGACGAGAACAAAAGGAATGGTTGCAAATGTTTGGAGGAGGTCGCTGCTCAATAAATACAGAGCAGTCGACAAGGGTGCCATCCCATCTGCCGAATATATCAGGAAGTCGGGCTCACTGCTTAAACGCGGAGGCCAAAATCATAATTTCCCACACAGATGTCATTGACCTTGAAACTTCTCCTTCCGAAGCCCACGTTGTTTACAAGGCCTTCGTGTATTGCGTGCATTCACGCATCAGCGAGAAATTGATTAATAACGACATGAAACAATGCTGGCATTTTCACTACAGCTGAAGCAGGTCGAAGCTACGCTTTAGTGTATGCTTTCTATTCAGCACTTCACAGCTGTTACCCTCATGAAAAACGTATAACGTTCACTAATTGGCTAGATAACATGCGTAATCTCCCTTGATTTCAACACTGTGAGGGAAGTGTTTCTAAATGCTTCAGTCTGCTATATAAGTCAAACGTTATTGTCCTTTATTCAGACAAGCCTTGAAAAGGGGGACGATTGCTAATACAAAGAAAAATACAACAAAAACGCAAAAAGCTCAAGCAAACGGGAATCGCCAATTCATTTTATATGTAAAGGCACTCAAGTCCATGAAGACAACAACTTTGTTAATACACGTTTTGTTAACCGTTAGAAGGCACAAAGAACAGGATTGCAAGAACCTACAAAGGAATACCTCGTGGGTCTTCTCATAGAGTAGGGCTCGTCTGTTGTTTCTAACCACGAATAACTGCCAACGCGTATACATTCAACTCGTTAAAGTTTCTTTTGAACACTGAAAGGTGGAAGCAGAAAGAACCGATGGCATAAGAGCCAGAACTGCCTCCAGTTAGAATTCACGGAGCCCTCGATCAAGCTAGCAATCTGGCACCGCAGAGCAATAAAAAAACACGATGAATACTTCTCCCGAATTTTAGCCCTGATTTACGCTTATAGATGTTTGTGGATAAGTGCGGCTTACACGGCGTAAACAGATTTGAATGCGAAAAAGGCCGATAAGCTGTCAATAACTAGAAACGCATTTTAGTCTGACTCCGGGTAAGACATAAGTAATGAATTGCGAAGTTTGTGATAATTTTTAGTGAGACTGAGAATAAAACTACAGGAAAGGTCCATCTAAATGAGACCGCGAAGCTTGGAACGAAAAGCATGCCAAAACCTGTCGTCAGGGACATCAGTTGGTGGTGTACGATTGCAGCGTCACTTGGTGAGGGAGGTACAAACAGAAAAACTAGAAAACCTACGTGAAAAGAAAACGTTCTAAAATTCTTAATAAGAATTCTAGCACACGAGTAAATTTCGCGTTTCAGATATCCTTCCTCCAATAAAAGAAGAAATGCAATTTTTTTTGTATTTCACAATTTATTAGTTCTCTCTTGGCCACCCCTACCAACCAGTGATACTGGCGCAAGACTTGGCAAGGCTGTGCAAGCCAGCTATTACGTAGCGAGAAATGGAATTGCGCGCTCGAACGCGGCGGTTTCGTCTCAGTTGTTATTTAAGTATTACTATTATCTCCTTCCATGTTTCTTCAAAGTGTGCCGTGCGCTTCACTTTAAATTTTATGTGACCGAGCGTAGTGCATTAGATGGCGAAAGATGCGAGCGCAGGTTTTTTGGTATCGTGAAAGTTCACGCTGCGGCATCCGACGCGCTTGTCTTGTGACGATAAATGTGGAACGCCCCGCCAAGAAACGTCGCGATATGTTTGTTTACTCTCCGTAACACAGGCTCTGAGTGTCCGAGGGGCAATATAATTAGTAAGTGGAGTGTTTTCTAAATGATAATGTGGGGCAATGTTGTCTTCTCCGATAACTGTTGTATATGAATACATGGTGTGGCAAGGCCTTGCAAATGATTCTGCGAAAAGTAGTCGCATAGGTTGCAATGCAATACGGCTGTGTGCTGGCCATAGCACTTTTCACCACTGAAACATATTTTGTTTGGTCAGTTATATTGGTTGTATTATTGAAGACGAATAAAAGTGAATTTGATTTTGAAAGCTCTTTGGTAGCGTTTTTTATTCCCATCCTATTCGCTCACCATCCTAAGAAAGCTACTGGAGCATTTGCCGTCAATAAGAGCCTAATTGCGTTCATATTAAGAAAACGCCACTTATAATAGTTAAACGACACGCTTTCATTTCAGCTAGGTTGTGTCACATGCTTGTCTCATCCTCAAAAGAAAAATAACTTCTGTTTTAGCGGCCATATTGCCGGACGCTAAAGAAAGTTAAATATTCGCGACAAGCAGCCTAAGGATCTGACGTCACTGCCATTTAAGGTTGTGATGTCATTTTTTTTTTTTAGTTTTTGCTTCCTGCTAGTTGTCCTCATGATACTTATATGGCGACGGTTATAACGAGCCCCATTTTCCTGACATGTGGGCTTCTATGGAAGCATCGCTACCAGTTTACATATACCTTGCTATGAGTCCTTACGCAAGACTTCTAGCCACTCACCTGAGGAGCTCCTAAGTTGCCCCACAGGAATACAAGTGAAATTGCTGATTCCTGCACCACAACAAATTCTATCATGCCTTCAGAAGACGCCAATCGGTAACGTCACTGCTTATTCCTAACCGTAGGGTGATGCTGAAGCATTTAATATTTGGTTTTCAGTCTGCGCGACAACGACAAATGGGTATTTACTGCGTGATGTTTTTCGGGGGTCCCATTCCACATCCCCAGGCCTTAGAAGTGGCCGATAGTCGAACTACTGCTTTAGGACTGATAGGCACCGTGAGCGCATTATTATAGAAATGACCTTTTCCTAGGTACGTCTGCGGGAATCATCACTGGGTGCAAGAAATTTTGTAGTACACCAGTTGTACAAATGCAGTAAAAAGTGCGTAAACGCTCACAGAAACTTGTATTTGGCGCTCTTTGGCCGCATTTGGCCCTTGCGCCAGAAAACCAAAAAAGTCAACATTCGATGCAAAGACAGAGTACTACTTTTCTAGATACCTGGAAGTTGAATAAGCATGTGTGCCACGTGCTTCAGATCAAAGGTTCCTCGTAGGTCACCGGATATCCTGCGTATAAAACAAAAACAGCTATATATAGAGAGCAATACTTCCCATGTGGATGTCGATAATACTTTTTACTGTTTTCGTAATATGATCGAATCAAGTGAACTGAAGTTTTGTTGATATTTTGCATTTGTTGCACTTCACAATGCCGTTCGGGATGTCCGGTGGTGTTGTATATCCATATTGGCTCTGGCGACGACAAAAACTGAAACAGGCAGGAATACGTTCATGTGAGCTTCAAAATATGAGGTATTCCTCTGCCTAAAATGCAACTCCTGTATATTGAAAAGTATAGGTGCCTTACGCAATCATATTGAGCGTAAAAGTGGCGCCCTCATAGGAAACATTCAGTGTTATTGCAAATGGAATGAGGTACTTACTCTTGGGAATCCGCCAAGTTTACGTCCTCGATGTACCCGAGGCTGTATAAATTGATAAATAGAACACGACATGTCGGCTTTTGCAATGTACGAGCACAGATGTCATCACGAATATTTTTATTGGACATGAAAGCACCTGCGTTTAGTTTACACTTCGGGCTGCATGCCTGCTCTCATGCCGTAGCCAGTGACAAATTAAAGGCGAAACTGCTATTGCACCTCGTAGGGAAGGTATGCGCATGCCTCCGAAAATGATCTCGCGCTTTCCATGTAACTTCCTTCACATAATTTATTTCACACATGTACTCACCTTTGTTATGCCCAGTCATTTCACTGCCGCGAAACGCCCTACCCAGTTGCGCAAGGTTCACCTGAGTGAGCTGACAGCAGTACTCTTGTGCGTACAGGATCAATCCTGCACTTTCGTGGAATATCTCATTGTGCGCACGCACACACTAAGTACATTGGCTCCAGGAAGCAGTAACTTCGCACCGAAATTCAGCGAAAATCCTACCACAGACATTTATTGCATCCGCAACTTTTTCCTAGGAGCTTTCTTACCCCATCTTACTTCTTCTTAAACTCTTCTTACTGTTAGTGCGCTATCTGTGCGGCACGATCATGCCGATTGTTGCTGAATGACTGGGCACTTTCGGTTTATATTGTTTCTTTCTTGAAGGAATTAGTATTGCTTATATTGCACCAAAGGCAGTACTTTGTGCAAGCAGCTTATCCTGCTTTTCTTTATTTGTCAGTAGGCAGAGTTCATTAAGAAAATCCAGCGCACATGTTGTACAGCATGTGAAAAGAAAGTTTACCCTGCATAACTCGAGGAGATCACTGAAGCACAACGCATATCTTAGTTCGAAAGACTGACAAAGAGCGACACTGGACGATACATCTTCGACCGACTGGGTGTCACGTACCACAAACAATACAGACAAAAAGTGCAAATAACAAGGTAATCCGAGAAATCTTACACGGTTCAGCCATGTCCTGGAACGTCCACCTGGATTTCAACAAAAGTCGCAGACTAGCTAGAGCCAAAGCCCTCCTCTGATCATACGGCAGGGAAACCGACGCGCGCTTCGTCGACGCCGCTGAGCACCCTGACTGCCAACGCTTCACTCTAGCAGTAAAGGATGCCAACTCCTATACCGAGAACGCGTTTATCGTTGTAGCCCAATATCCAGAAGAAGCCTAAAAGGTATCCATCGCCCTGGCCCTCCGAATCCGGACTGCAACACCGTCCGGAGCGATTCCCAGGCGGCAGTGAGAAACATTGCCAAAGGGTGCATTTCGCCCAAAGCCAACAACATCCTTAAGATAAGATGCATCCCCAAGGACCATCCGAATCTAATTGTATGATTCCCCACCAACATCAATATGGGCCTCAACCTCATCTGCAACCTCAACAATGTAGCCCACCGCGGAGCGCGAGAGAGCTGACGGAACACGCCCGACCGCGCTTTCGGGAAGATCCCCGGCCCGAACGAGACAGACTGACCAGATGCAACAACACACAGATGTACCAACAAGCCAAAGGTGCATTCCCACCACCACACAAAGGCCTAAATAGGATACAAGCGGCGGCGCTACGTTAACTACAAAACAAACCTTCCTGAACCCATTTCACCTCAAGCGGATGTTCCCTGATGTACTCAAAGAAGACACACGTAAGATATGAAAACACGGCATAGCTACAGTCAAACACATGCCACGGTAATGTGACACCCACTGAGGGCGTCAGATTACCGAGGTGGGCCGCCCCTCTGCGAAGCTCCGACCTCAACTACCAACATTGGGCCGTCCAGTAAACCCGCGAGGCGACGCTGAGACAAGATCTTGACGTCTCGTCGTGGGAGAACGCAGCCGACATCGCCAAAAATCTACCGGACAATTCAATAAAGTTATTGCCAACCATTAGCTATACGATGCTGCATAAACGCTGCTGTGGCTCTTTTTCAGTGTACCTTTTCAAGTTTCTGCAGAGGATATTCAGTTTAAAAGTCAATTTAGGTCAATTTATTGTGAACATTCGAGTGGCTTATTCGTTAAGATGTGACCTATCTCGACGGCTCTGTATTCGCATGATTACATGATTGATTGTTCCTTTTGGGAATATGGCGTGTGTACAGTCAACTAAAAAAGTTTATGGGGTGCGGTTCCCCCTTCAAATATAAATTCCTGCACTGTTAAGGCATGACACTTCATATTTAATTAATCAACGCGTAGGTGGCGAAGGCTACTACATGCTGGAACACTTTATTCGAGGCTGTGTGACCACGCTTCGCGAAAATTCAGCTTCCTGGCAGCTCCTGTATCCCGTAAACTTTTGCGGTTAACTGTATACCAGTTATAAAAATAAATCTATGAGTTCTAAACAGTAAAATAGAGTTCAAGTGAGATTACGTTGATGTATTGTGCAAATGCGCATTCAGCTTAGGTCCCATGTATGTGCCACAATTATACAATCACAAAACGGTTGTTCCGACTCCAACAAAACTCCATCATGCAGGCGATGCACATAAGAAATGAGTGAATATTGCTGTAAGCACCAATGTAGAACAGCATAAAATTAAAAGAACAAACGAACAGGGCATAGGAGCTAACGTTGTTTTAAACAGAGTGATGCTTAAATTTACAAAAGAAGCAGCTTGTTACAACGTCTATGTGTGTTACATTATCGCAACATTCACGCGATTGACGTTAAGGCCTCAATACCGCCTATATCATAATGAGACTTACCCAGTCATTAGAACTGGCCAATAACGGAAACACAGCCAGTGGCAATGCGTAAATGCCCCGCATGCTTCGAATGCTTCAATGAAATGTTATCAGAGTGAGTGCAAATCCCGCTGAATATTGCATTTCCTTCATGAGGTGTGTGCGGTTGAACAACACACATAACTCTACATCTTTATATTTTGCGTAAGATAAAGTTGCCCTTAATGCAAAGAAGGGGTAAGGCGTGCAGATACGGTTAAAAGAGAAGTGAAGACGAAAGCCGTCAGCTTCTCCACTTCTCTTGTGTCCGTCTCTGCATGCCTTCCCCCTTCTTTGTATTATGAATACTTACCAGCTAGCTCAGCTTTCTCTCGTTGTGCAGTTGTCATACGCAGACAAGACATCAATTTACACACACTACGAGTACTTTGCTGGTCCGAACACACAATTCGCATTCGGAGGAGTTGTAAACCTTAATTTTCATCATCACCACCGCCGTCTCCATCAGCAGCAGCAGCAGTAGCAGAAACCCTCTACGTTTATGTCTATTGCAGGACAAATCGCCTTTCTAACCGATATCCAATTGCCGCTGTCTTTCGCTAGCTGATTCCATCTTACGCCTGCAAATTTCCCAACTTTACCGCCATGTCTAATGTCCTGCCTCGCACTGCTCTTCCCATCGCTCCGCTCGCGTTATGTAACTTTCATGGTCCACCACTTATCTGCCATACGCCTTACTCATGGCCGGTCGAGATTCATGTTTTTCTTTTTAATCTTAACTAGAATATTGATTCCTGTCTCTCCATCATGCTCCTCACTCTTAACGTGACGCCGGGATCGATTCCCGGCAACCGCGGCCGCATTTCGATGGGGGCGAAATGCGAAAACGCCCGTGTACTTAGATTTAGGTGCACGTTAAAGAACTCCAGGTGGGCAAAATTTCCGGAGTCCTCCACTACGGCGTGCCTCATAATCAGAAAGAGGTTTTGCCACGTTAAATACCATAATTTAATAATTTTTTTTAACCTGACGCCAAACTGTTTTCGTGTAATCAAGCTTTACGGCAACAGTTCAACCTAAATTCATTCGCGCTTTGCGCGGTCCCTAAATTGTTCTCGAGCTTATTTTGTAAAGCTCCAGGCTTGGAGCCCGTATGCTAGCATTGGTAGAATAAGATTACTGCATACTCTTCTTGTGGTAAGCTCCCAGTCAGGATTTCGTAATGCATGCAGTATGCACTGGCAGCGATATTTACTCTTCTGTAATTTTCTTCTGACGATCAGGTTGCCATGTCAGTAATTGAGCTAGATACGTGTACTCCTGCACAGACTCCAGTGGCTGAGTGGCGGTCACAAATTCTTGCTGATTTGCCAAGCTATTTAATATAAGCATTCTAATATACATATTAACCTTCAAACTTCGCTTTAATATATCGACAAGCTTCTCGTTAAGCTTACAAGAGATACAGTGTATGTATGTCCTTCTTACTACGGTCCAGGCTTTGCTACGTTGTCACTTCATGTAATGAGAATGTATGCGTGTCAGGGTGATAAGAATGTTGCCAAGAGAACCACCGTGGCATTACTGAAGTCATAAGTTGTTCTGTACATGGAACTGTTGAATTTGCTCGTTATTTGTGGCCCGAAATGGTTATTCATCTAGTCAGCAAGGATGTTAACCTCCACCCCGTGAGATACCAGAAGCCCTGCTGTCAGAACATGTCTCTGGTTGTTCGTGCTATTCGTTCTTACTTATGCATGTACTGCACCTTCCACACTTGCTACACTATTTGAAACGCAGGCTGTAGTTCACTGTCCCTTGAACATGTTCTACTCCTATCTGCACCTCGTGACTAAGGCCTCGATATACCTAACATTGAAGCCTGTGAGTTGTTGAAGTATGTTGTGCAACCCTAAAAGTGAGAAAAATTTCATGGATACATTTAATATACACGCTAGCTGCTTTTTAGTGATTGTGTTTGATATTGCCTTGATCTCTCTTCGTATTCCGACTTCTTTCATGTGGACGTTTGTGTGATTAGGTATGCGCCAACACTAGCCGCTCGGGAATGAGCGAAATCGCGTTTTTTAATATAAATCATTCTTATGCTGGCATTGCTGTCTTTCAGTAAACAACTTCGTGTCCTTGTGTGTGCTAATAGAGTCTCATAGGAGGTTACATGTGAACTATAGAACACTACCATCTTATGTTGTAGAACCAATAAATATTTCTTTACCAAGGTTCTTTACCGGCACCCAAGGGCCAAGAGCGTGATAAAGAAGTGAAAAGGCAACAGTGCTCGAAAATTCTCGAAAAATCCGGAAATGGACAGTCTCCGCTCATTCCATTGTAAGAATTGATGAGTCTTCCAGAAAATGTACGTAAGAACTATTGTACGTGCAGCGCCAGTTATGGGCGCAAATATCCCGGTGTGTGAGAACTTGTTAAAGAAATGCATGAAGTCTTGTGTACGTAAAGTGAATCGCGCTTGCCTAGAGTAGTTTAGTGGCGTAGTGAAAACTGTGCCGGCGTCGTGCAGTCGTATCACCTGAAATCAAGGTGTGTTGGCCAAGGGCACATGAAGCTGTTTTGTGGCATGAACATGCGTGAACATTTCTGACACTGGTGTATACGTTTTTTTTTGCCACCAATCGCGTCCAATTTCGCCCCTTGGCCCCACTTGACACGTGTCATTTAGACCGCAGTACAATGTGTTTTTCTATATTGCCATATATTACAATTAACGCAAATGGTGAATATATTTGAAAGCATTCGGTTAGAAACTAAAATAATTAGCAACTGTACGGTAAAAAATACGGCAGAGCTTATCTAATGATGTCTCTCGATGGTAATGCGAACAGCAATCGAGCAACTTAGCAAGAGACAAGGTTCCAGAAGTCGCATTTCTTTCACACATGTAGTGGTGATTCTGGGACTTTTCTTGGTTCGGCTATATGCCACATACTCCTATATCATTCCTTTTTGCTATGGCACTCGTTTGCCAAGGTCGCCCTTGAGCATAGAGGTGTGACGATGACTGTATGACGCGGAGGCAGTGACAATTGAATGATCGAGCAATGATATCAATGACACGACAGAGGCACACAACGACGACATAATGACAATGCGCTCTTGATTTTTTTAATTATGGCAATGGTACACCGACAACAACGGGTCAATGATGGCATAAGGTCAATGAGGCCACAATTAGTACATGACAGGGGTTGTTGGAGAAGTATGGGAGAGGCCTTTGCCCTGCAGTGGGCGTAACCAGGCTGATGATGATGATGATGATGATGATGATGATGATGATGATGATGATGGCATAAGGGCATTGTGAGGGCTGCGCCTGCGTCAGCGCGATAGCGTGAGGACGACGGAATGACGACTACCGAATAAAGAAGCCGAAATGACGACGATGACACGACCAAAACGGTATGATGGTGTGATAGCGGATGCATGCTAGCGTTGGTGGGACGACAATGCAATGACTACATTGTCATGACAACAGCGTCATAATCATGATTGCATGACAACAGCATGATTACAGTAGAGTGACTAACAAGGAATGAATTTGGTTGATCGACGAGCGTAGTATGAGGACGACGGCATGAATATAATGGGTTCAAGATACTGAAGAAGTCATGGCCATAGTTAAAGAACAGCGTGGCTATGACGGAATGACTAGAGTCGTATGTCGAAATTACAGTGATGACTTGGAACGACGCTGAACGGCATCCAGACGAGGGCATGACAACGAATAGATAATCACTCTATGACGGTGATGCTTTGGTTACAACAGCATGAAAAAGGCATCATGACAATGAGATGACGAGTGCATGATGACAATGGCGGGACAATGACTGTATTGATGGCGTGAGGACAATGGAGGGAGAGAGTCAGATGGGGAGCTGGAGTGACGGTTATGGCATATTCACGATATAATTACGACGATTATTAATTACGACGATGACCATTTATAGACGACGATCTTATTATAATATATGACCACGAAAGCTTGAAGTTGAATAAATGCGGTATGATGACGGCAGGACGACAGGGACGTGACGTAACTACAGTGCCACGAAGATGAAAAGGCAACGTGACGATGAGTGTGTGGCGACAGTGGCATGATGATGATGACATGACGAGAGACGGATGAGTAGGCAACAACGACCACCATGGAATGATCGCAACGGTATAGCGAGCACAAACATATACCTAGGGTCCCAAACTATTGGAGAATTTGCCAAGTCAGGTCACAATAGAGGGCGTGACGACGAAAGCAAGATGACACTCAGATCACGAAGCTGAAATGGCAATTGAATGACGAATACGGCACGACTAGGGCAGTTGGCCAATGAACACACGGTAGCCGCATGACAACGATGATATAACGACAATGGACTCAGGGGAGTCGTATGACAAAGCTGGATTGACGGTGACGCAAAGGCAACGACGGCATCATGATCATAAGCCCATACGTGAGAGCCCAAGGTATTAGACAAATAGGGTCACTAGATCGGAGGAGAAGGCCTAACGACGACGGCATGACGAGAGCGAGATCACGAGGATAGACTGACCGCAATGAAACAAACATGACCACATCAAGACCGCGAGCACATTACTGGTGGCAAGGCAGGTAGGCAACTTGGGCCACTGTGACGGCATAAGAGGCTAGATGGATGGATGGATGGATGGATGGATGGGAGAATGGATGGATGGATGGACGGACGGACGGACGGACGGACGGACAGACAGACAGACAGACAGACAAATGGATAGATAGATAGATAGATAGATAGATAGATAGATAGATAGATAGATAGATAGATAGATAGATAGATAGTTTTGTTCCAATCAATGAAGGAGGCAAATAATGCTTTTCACATGAAGATCTTCTAAATATACGAGGTTTCGTATGCTGCTTTTTAAGTATGACAAATTATTTAGGGATCCACATTGTCCCTGCAGCGTAAATAAAGTTGGCACGTTAACCAAGCCTAATACCTTTCACAATATAATCTACGGCTGTTTCTGCTACTGCAAAACGACGTATATCTTCCGGAGGTGCTATGCTATCTGTATGCTATGCTATGTAAGTATGTAGGATACCAAGTGAGCTAACTCACTTGAAGCGTCGAGTTACGCGAAAGTGAAAGACAAAGCAGCGTGGCAACGCTAAAATGGTCAGACATTATGATGAGCTGCCTATTAGGGTAAACGATCTGCGACTTAAGTTTTGGGGTTCATGTTTTGGGGTTTTCTAAGTAAGCCCGAAGGGAGAGTGAGCCAATTAACACTAAATGAAGTTATAACCACTTTATGACGGTGGTGGTGAATGAAGCCTTTCTTTATCTGACGTAGTTTACCTGACTTACTTGAACCCTTATTTTATCTGACTAACGCACTGCGTATTCTGCATATAATGTAGTACGGCAGCTGCAATCTGATCTGCTCCCGGCACGGCGACAAACAGGAAGAGCGAGATTATTTTATCTCTTCTTGAACAGCGGCAAACCTGATCTGGCAAGTAATGAGTATATACTTCTTCCGTCAAAAAGGTCGTCACGTTGTGCGTCCGTATTTTGTTCAAGACAAGGAAGTCTAAAGACGCTCCTTCCAAACACAGCTGAACAATGGAATGTCTGCCTAAATTTAGCGCGCCTGCAATAATGTTGCTCCATGGCAAGATGCCCTGTTTTTGAACTTTACGCTGCTCTCTTGCTTGGGCACCCCCGCCTGTGCACGATAGCACGGAATAAATAAAAAAATATAAGCAATACAGTGCCATAGCGCCAGGGGACCCAAAACGTTCAAGTGAACGTGTTCGAAATGGACACTGCTTTGATCCCGGGAGCATTATGGCTCTTAAGCTCGCATCGCGGACACTTGATGCACGAGTCGTTATATTGGCGAACATTACGATAGACAGGAATAATTGTTGCTTGGATAGTTCGTTCATACGTCTTATAATGTGTTATGAAGAGAACCACAAGTAACGGTTGTGAGCGACGTATTTTAAAGTCATTTCTTGCATTCTCCTTTTCGTTCCCGGCTTGACACATCATAATTGCGGTAGTTAATGGACTTTCTATACCTCTTAGCAGGGAAAGAAAAGCGGCTCATATTCTTGGGTGAAATATTGGATATAGTGCAATTACTACTTTTCGGCTAAACTAGGTGGACAGGCAAGGGCAGAGAAGTATCGTCGAGATGTGAAACATCGTGGTATAATTGCAGAGAGGCAACTTGGCTTCTACATTACGATGTTTGCTTCGCCACTTTATTAGCCAAAGAGCAGCTTACAGTAACGTGGTTAGAAATAAGGAGGATATAAACGAAGAGACAAGGTTCGCAGAACGCATTCATCGCTGGCAGTGTTTTGCCCTATCTTTTCTCGCTAATTGAGGATAGGTTGACGCAGTTGCGGACGGCCGCCCAGATTCGGTACAAGCACATAGAAATGGTATGGAGAGGACACAGTCGGCATCTACTGTACCCCCAAATGCTTGAGCTAGAGGGAACTTGAAGAGAGGCGTAACACCGATACAGGAAGAAACTACTGTGCCACTATGCTACCGGATTACCGCCGCCATGAACGCCGACGGTCGCGGTAGCAAAAGCCGGAATCTCATTGACCTTGACTGCCGTCTGTGAATACTTTTTTGGAGCACAGGCATCATCATCAGGTTTGTTACGCCCATTGCAGGGCAAAGGCCACTCCCATACTTCTCAAACTGCCACGGTCATCTACTAATTGTGGCCATGTTGTCCCTACAAACTTCTTAATCTCATCGCCCACCTAAATTTCTTACGCCACCTGCTACGCTTCCCTTACCTCGGAATGCAGTCCGTCCGTAACCCTTAATGACCATCGGTTATCTTCCTCCTAATTACATGTCCTGCCCATGACCCCACACCCCATTCCTTTTTCTTGATTTCAACTAAGATGTCTGTAACTCGCATTTGTTCTCTCGCCCAATCTGCTCTTTTCTTTTCACTGAACGTTACATCCATCATTCTTCTTTCCATAGCTCGTTGCGTCGTCCTCAATTTAAGCAGAACCCTTCTCGTAAGCCTCAATGGTTCTGCCCCATACGTGAGTACTCGTAGGACACAGCTGTGATATACTTTTCCCTTGAGGGATAGTGGCAACCTGCTGTTCATGATTTGAGAACGCCTGCCAAACGCACCCCAGCATTTTCTTATTCTTCTGATTCTTTGTCTCATAATCCGGATCCGTGGTCACTACCTGCCCTAAGTAGATGTATTCCCTTACCATTTCCAGTGCCTCGCTACCTATCGTAAACTGCTGTTCTCTTCCGAGACTGTTAAACATTGCTTTAGTTTTCTGCAGATAAATTTTTAGACCCACCCTTCTGCTTTGCCTCTACAGGTCAGTGAGCATGCATTGGAATTGGTCCCCTGAGTTACTAAGCAAGCCAATGTCATCTGGGAATCTCAGGTTACTAAGGTATTCACCATTAACTTTTATCCCCAATACTTCCCACTCCAGGTCTCTGAATACCTCCTGTAAACACGCTTTGAATAGCATTGGAGAGATCTTATCTCCATGGCTGACGCTTTTCTTGATTGGGATTTTGTTGCTTTCTTTATGGAGGACTACGGTGGCTGTGGAGCCGCTATAGATATCTTTCAGTATTCTTACCTATGGCTCGTCTACAGCCTAATTCCGTAGTGCCTGCATGACGTCTGAGGTTTCGACTGAATCAAACGCTTTTTCGTAATCAATGAAAGCAATATATAAGGATTAGTTATATTCCACACATTTCTCTATCACCTGATTGATAGTGTGAATATGGTCTATTGTTGCGTAGCCTTTAGGGAATCCTGCCTTGTCCTTTGATTGTCAGAAGTCTAAGGTGTTCCTGATTCTATTTGCGATTACCTTAGTAAATACTTTTTTGCGACGGACAGTAAGCTGATCGGTCTATAATTTTTCATGTCTTTGGCGTCCCCTTTCTTGTGTATTAGGATTATGTTAGCGTTCTTCCAAGATTCCGGAAGGTTCGAGGTCATGAGGCATTCTGTATACAGGGTGACCAGTTTTTCTAGAAAAATGTGCCCACCATCCTTCCACAAATCTGCTGTTACCTCGTCCTCCCCAGCTGTATTCCGCCTTTGCATAGCTCCCAAGGCGTTCTTTACTTCTTCCGTCGTTACTTGTGGGATTTCAAATTCCTCTAGACTATTCTCTCTCACATTATCGTCGTGGGTGCTACTGGTGCTGTATAAATCTCTATAGAACTCCTCAGCCACTTGAACTATCTCATCCATATTAGCAATGATATTGCCGGCTTTGTCTCTTAACGCATACATCTGATTCTTGCCTATTCCTAGTTTCTTCTTCACTGCTTTTAGGATTCCTCCGTTCCTGAGAGCTTGTTCAATTCTATCGATATTATAGTTCCTTATGTCAGCTGTCTTACGCTTGTTGATTAACTTAGAAAGTTCTGCCAGTTCTATTCTAGCTGTAGGGTTAGAGGCTTTCATACATTGGCGTTGCTTGATCAGATCTTTCGTCTCCTGCGATAGCTTACTGGTGTCCTGTCTAACGGAGTTACCACCGACTTCTATTGCACACTCCTTAATGATGCCCATAAATTGTCGTTCATTGCTTCAACACTAAAGTCCTCTTCCTGAGTTAATGCCGAATACCTGTTCTGTAGCTTGATCCGGAATTCCTCTAGTTTCCCTCTTACCGCTAACTCATTGATCGGCTTCTTATGTACCGGTTTCTTGCGTTCCCTCCTCAAGTCTAGGATAATTCGAGTTCTTACCATCTTATGGTGACTACAGCGCACCTTGTCGAGCACGTCCACATCTTTTATGATGCGAGGGTCAGCGCAGAGTATAAAGTCTATTCATTTGTTGTCTCGCCATTCGGGTTCCTCAACGTCCACTTCCGGCTATCCGGCTTGCGGAAGAAGGTATTCATTATCCGCATATTATTCTGTTCTCCAAACTCTGCTAATAACTCTCCCCTGCTATTCCTTGAGCCTATGCCATATTGTCCCACTGACTTGTCTTCAGCCTGCTTCTTGCCTATCCTGGCATTGAAGTAGCCCATCAGTACACGGTATCTTTATTTTGACTCGACCCATCGCCCATTGCACGTCTTCTTAGAAGCTTTGGACCTACTGGTCATCATGACTGGATGTAGGGGCGTAGAGCTGTACGACCTTCGATTGTTACCTCTTATTAGGTTCACAGCAAGGCCTGCCACCCTCTTGGTAATGCTATACAAGTCCTGTATATTACCAGCGATATCCCTATTAATCAGTAATCCGACTCCTATTCGCCTTGTCTGCACTAAGCCCTGGTAGAATAGGGCGTGCCCGCTTTTTAGCACTGTAAATGCGTCTTTTGTCCTCCTAACCTCTTCTGAGCCTTATTATATCTCATTTACTGCCCTCTAATTGCTCCAATAACACTGCTAGACTCGCCTCACTAGATAACGTTCTAAAGTTAAACGTTGCCAGGTTCAGATTCGAATGGCGGCCTGTCCGGAGCCAGTGATTCTTAGCACCCTCTGCTGCGTCACAGGTCTGACCGCCGCCGTGGTCAGCTGCTACGCAGCTGCTGAGGACTGAGCGCCGGGGTTTGATTGTTGCATTCATACAGGAGGTTGTGGCCAATTACTGCACCAGGGTGGCCAATCCTGCTTTGGTAAGAGAGTGCGTTACCGGTTCTTGTCACCGGGGTCAGGCCGCACACCAGGCCGGTTTTTGCAATTTTATCATCACGCGGATTTTTTTTTATCGGGCAGAAAATTGCGCAGCACCGGGATTCAAGCCACGGTCGTCTCGCACGCGAGGCGGATACTCTACCTCTTCGCCAGCGCAGTTGTACGCCTCATTTAACGTTCGACCGAAGGTTAAATCGATCGAAGAAGGTAGTGCCTTCTTCGATCAGTCAAGGTCGACCAATCTGATCTCGGTTAACCCGCACAGATGGCACTCAACTGGAGAGACCTGGTAGATTATGACCTGCAAATGAGTAACCATAAATAATAGAGGCGAGAAGAAATTTTTAAAAATTTTTTTAGGGTCCCCGTGCGGACGGTCGTGGCGAAGCTACGCAATTCTCTGATATAGTGATAAACTAGAGGAAAAAAGATTTAAAGAAAGGAAAATATGTTCACCATAACGGCGAAGGAAATTCTGGCGTAGAAGAGAAACGCCGACAGTCGTTGCCTGGACACGAGTGGAAAATCAATGTCGTGAACGATGTGCGGGGGTTTCTTCTCGCGAAAATAATCAGATGGTAGATTCTGCTCACGGCAGTTTTGATCAGGAAGCGAACTCCATCCGAGCCGTCTGCCTTTCTGGTTTTTATAGCAAGTTTAGTAATTTGGATTTAGAATAAGGTCACAGATATAGCCAATTAGGAATCGGGCAACGGTAGCCGTCAGCAGTGGTACAAGTTGCTGAAGGCAGCAAGTCCGTCTTACCCTGGTGGCAACGTAATATTAAAATGAAGAAGGCATACATAAAAATTGAATTAAAATACCACTGCTGCATCGAAAATTGATATAGTGGCAGAAACGTTGCCCTCAGCTTGCTATTCTCTTCATTTCATTGTTTGTATACCTGTCATTTATAACAGCACACTATTTTGACACCACCAATAGCAAACGACCTAGCTCACTTTAAAAGGAGCAAGCAACTGCAGATATTCAATATTGCCACATCATCTGGCGTGTTTTGCAAAGACACAGATGTCTTAATGCCCGAATGTAATTTTCTCAGTGATAAGTCATAGACGTACCGGGATGTTTGAAAAATTTTTTATCAAATAAGCAAATTTCATATTCGAGAAGACACCCCGCCACCCTCCGAATGTTAAAGCGTAATTGCTACCCTGCTTAAATAACCAGTCTGCAGACCTAATTCTGGAGGACTTATATTGACAAATAAAAGCATCTTCAATGTTTCTACAAAACAGCAACTCAGGAAACACGTAAGTGATCGCAACGGTTATAAATACCAACGCAGCCTACTGTGAAACACAGAACGGAACGAAGAAAAAATATTTCACAGGTAAATTCAATACTTTCTTCTGATGAGCCAAAATCTACCCATGCCGATGGCAGTTGTCTGTGAATTTTACCATGCCGATTGTCTGTGAGATTGGCATGGTAAAATTTGTTCTTTTGACAAATATTGTAATGAAGACCGAAGTGAAAGCCACGCATAAGGAGCTACTTTCAACCAAATTTGCAAATTCAAGAATACGAAGAAATTCTTACCACAAAAAATATGAAAGGCCATCTAGCGCTGAACCGAAGTCTGGCTTCCAGCATAGCTAAGGAAGCGGCAAACAGAAGGAAAGCAAAAAGCTTCATTCCCGCCATGCTTCTAGCTTAGAAACTGTCCAGGTATACAATGGGGGCTCTGCACTCCCAGGAACGGTTACATGCAAAAGAAATCGCTTTTCATAGATTCAATATGACAGCTGCCGTTGGAAGTCTATTGTTACAAGCGGCCTACATATGCGTAGCGAAAGAGAAAAGAACTATGCAATTGCTTTTATAGTTTTCTACCACATGCATTTTTTATAAAAATCACATTGCAGCCAGATTTTACAGCGCGGTCCAAATATGATTGACCATTTGAAAAGAAAATTTCTGCTTTGATGGTTTCTAGAATGTTCATCGGAATAACTAATGTGTGAACTTGTACACGAGCTTGACCAGTGAGAACTACACCGCTACAAGAGATCCTCTGGTTAGGCTTTTTTATACTCTTACATCACTGCGGTCAATTTAATTCACAGCGTGACATGAAGACGAGACAAACAAGTCGCAAACGTTTGCTGCGAAGTCGCCAAAATTATCGCTGAAACTGCGGAATATATTTAAAAATAACGTTGGCATTCCGCAGCACTACCAGATGAGTTAATATGGCGTAATTCATTCACGGACCTGTTAAACAGTTTTGCAGTGTCCGGGTAGAGTTGCATGATCAATAAACATAAATATACCCGAAGGCTGCAGAGGGCCTCTATATTAAATATATATTTGCTATACAACAATCAAAGCAGCTGAAATTTCCTATATATTTGCTGATTGTCAGGATGAAATTTCAGCAAGTATATAAACACATAGCTGAAGTTATCATAAGAAGCCAACAAAAAATGACGCCAAAGACAACACAGGGGAAATTACTTCTACTTATAGATTGAAATGGAAAAATTATAAATTACTTGAATTAAAAGTGGATGAAAAAACAACTTGCCGCAAGTGGGGAACGATCCCTCATCCTTCGCATTACGTGTGCGATGCGTAATGTGTCCACCTTTTTTTAATTGTCAGGACGGTTTTCTACTTTTCGTCATTCTGCTAGACTTTGTTACGAGAATAGCTAACGTGTAGCTTGTTTGCGACTGCGCATTTGGCGATCAGGCGCAAGGGGAACAGACGGACGCAGCGCGGGAGGGACCTCGACTCGGCCGACAAGTACGTACTTAGCGCGCGCGACCGCGCGCCGTACCTTGAAATTGATCTGCACACGGCCCATGCCTTTGTGCGCGCTGTGTTGTCGCAGCTCTTGCCTTCAACCGATAGATCGCACGAAGATCATTTCGCTCGAGGAG
This sequence comes from Dermacentor variabilis, assembly GCF_050947875.1. Taxonomy (NCBI): domain Eukaryota; kingdom Metazoa; phylum Arthropoda; class Arachnida; order Ixodida; family Ixodidae; genus Dermacentor; species Dermacentor variabilis. Next base: position 83,230,967 of record NC_134574.1, read on the forward strand.
GCTGCAGCGCTTGCTCATACCAGCATTTTGACAAGTGTCCGCGCTCATCGATTGTGATGTGTTCACGTTTGCTTGTGCGCACTGGCGCCATGCTTGTTAATTCAGTGAGTAAGCGGCTGTTTCCCTGTTAATACTGCCTATAAAACTGGTATCCTTGCTTCATATAACTGCCTACTAATTTTCTATCGCAATCGGTGCTTCGCGTTTCCGGTGAAAGTGCCACTTCTTTTTAAAAAGAAGCTCCTGGAGCATGTAGCACACTGCGGCCTGAAAACATGAATGAGATGATGAATAAGCGACAGATTGCAATGCTCAGGTTGCTAGTTAAAACTATTTACTGAATAACTACGTAAGTATCCTATTTGAAGCATATGTACAGATTCCGGAATTGTGGCCAAGAAGTTATCAAGTCGTCGCATCACTTCTGCACTGATCGGCTTCGATTCCGTACTTTCATCATTCGCCCTCAATGAATAGTAAGACTAATTTAATAATAATAATAATAATAATAATAATAATAATAATAATAATAATAATAATAATAATAATAATAATAATAATAATAATAATAATAATAATAATAATAATAATAATACTTTATTGATGACTTGAGAATCATTACAGTGGAAGAAATCGGGCCTGCCAAAGCCACAGTGGGCTTGAACGGCAGTGCCTGGCAGACAGCGACAGAGCCATCAGAAACACATTAGACAACAGTGAGAAAAAAAACACAAATGACAGGCTTCCCATCACGCATTAAAGTGTCTAAGAGCCTTTCTAAGACCATATTTCGTTTTCACATCTTGTATGCTTTGAGGGAGTAAATTAAACATTGCTGGGACATAATAGTTACGGAGTCTTCGACCATATCTCGTCTTACAGCGGGGTGTAACGTAAGGATTCTTTGGTCTCAGGGAACGAACAGGCACATAAGGAATTTTATACTGACTTATCCAAAAATGCTTTAAGACAACAGTTTCTAGCAGCAAAGAATTGAAATCAGGTAAGGACAAAGTTTTGAACACATCAGATTTGGGGGAGACATCATAAGCAACATGCTTCAGAATGCCACGAAGGACGGAGTTGACCTGGTTTACCAAATGTTGAGCGCCATGACCATATGTAGATATCCCGTACCGGATCACACTGTAGCATAAGGCATGTGCTACAAGCTTTCGGACAGACAATGGCATGTAAAATTTTATATTATACAAAACACAAGACACTGCGCGAAGTTTTTGACAAATATATGCGAAATGAGAGTTCCAGGATAAATCACTGTCAAAAAACACGCCAAGGTATTTAATTGAACAAGCGTATTGCACTGGGGCACACGAACAGTGATTGCAATGTGATGTGTGCAAATATAATGGGGACGATAGGGTAACTTGCTTGACAGGGTTGTGGAAACAGATTAGTTGAGTTTTGGACTCATTGATATGGACTACATTATTCTGAAACCAGTCCATCACTTTTGTTGTTGCCATTTGTAAAGAAGAGATGGCGTCAGTCTAACTTCGAGCGTGTGAAACAAGGACAGTGTCATCAGCATACTGATATAATTTGACGTTCACAACATTAGACAAATCGTTAAAATATAAATTAAATAATAACGGACTTAAAATTGAACCTTGGGGGACGCCAGCTTTAATTTTGGTCAGGTTGCTACGAAATTTTCCAATAGACACAAGTTGGTGCCTATGAGATAAGAAGTTTTTCAGAAGCCGCAAAAACGCACCCCGAAAGCCTAGCAAAGAAAGTTTGGTTAGCAGTATACTATGGCAGACGCTGTCAAACGCTTTGCGGACGTCTAGAAACAATGCACAAGCAATCTGATTGTGTTCAAACACAGAGTTTAGTGTATCGGAAAAATCTTCAAGCAGCAACTGCGTACCCCGATTCGGCACAAAACCATACTGGCTAGGAGATAACACGCCATGATTGCTTAAAAAGCTGCTCATTGTCGTGAGCAGATGTTTTTCCAATATCTGCCCAATGCATGAAAGGATTGAAATAGGCCGGTAGTTTTCGATATTGTTACGTGCGCCACTTTTAAAAAGAGGAATGACCAGCGCATTTTTCAGATTATCGGGAATGATACCAGTGGTAATAATATTGTTTAAAATGAGTAGTAGCACATCTTTTATTGCTTCGAAAGTGCTGCGCAGCTCTAATATTGAAATACCATCAATTCCTGAAGACTTATTTGGTTTTAGACTGAAAAGGATTGATTTGAGGTCATGTTCCGAAAACATGGGAAGAAGGGCGGATTCTGAAATACTAGTCTGCAATGTGCAAATATCTGGATGAGGTCTCGCTACACCAGACACCTTTGAAAAAAATGAGTTAAAATCATTAGCGGTGGCAGTGCCATTTGAAGAAAAACGAGACATCAGATCAACATGGCGATTAGCGTTTATATCACCACCTCTAAGATTGTTAATTAGGGACCATGTTTTCCTGCTGTCACAACGAGCGTCCGTGAATTTCGCTCGTAAGTTATTACGTTTTGCAAGACGTATCATAGCATTGACCTTATTTCGAAGCTCTTTGAACCGAAGCCGCAAAACAGCACAATTGGGACTTCTCTTTGTTTGAACCCATAACAAGTCTTTTGCCTGTATTGCCGCGAGTATTTCTGTCGACATCCATTTTTGGTCCAATTTACGTTGTTTTATTTTACAGACCCGTGTAGCTGCAAGCCGGAAATCGGTGAACAGTGTTACAAAGTTGTGATAGGCGTCGCCTGGAGGAACAGTCATCAAAAAGTTATGCCAGTCGTGATTCATTACACATTTTTCGAAAGCCAAGGGGTCAACAATTGAGATTTGCTTGATTTCGTTTGGAGCGAGCAAGTTGGTAGTGTCATCTGTTAGAGAGCAGCAGACCATGTAATGATCAGCGAGTTTCGTTGTAATAACGGCAGATTTGACACTTAAGTTATGTGCACGTATATTTATATGATCTATGCAAGATGTGACAAGATGACCAGCAAGGAATTCTTCGCCTGTAGGTTCACAGATCGTGTTTTGCAAGCCCCATTTGGAAATGACGTCCAAATAATTGCCAACTGTCGTTGCTGAAGGGCGTAGCGTATCTATGTTGACATCCCCAATTAGGCAAACATGGTCCATTGACGACATCGAGGCCAGGGCAACATCAAGTTCATCCAGGAATATACGACCGTTGCAACACGGTGGGCGATAAACCGCAAGCAGAATTAGTGACAAGGAAGGTGCGCAAAGACGCACTGCCACAATTTCAGCTTGGGAAAACGAGAAAGTCAGCTCAGTTGTCGCCCATGTGTCCCGGATGAAAACTGCCACGCCTCCTCCCCTTTTAATTGGCCTAGTGTATGAAAAAACTTGGTATCCAATAATCTGATACTGATTGATGCAGTCGGACGGAATGTTAATCTCGGTAAGCACGATCACATCGAAATCGGAGTTCAAAGGAGTAATTAAGGCCTGAAAATGGTCCCAATGTTTTCTAATACTGCGAATGTTGACGTGAACAGCACGGAAGGCGCAACAATTAGGATTTGGAAAGAAACTAAGAACCTCGTTTAGATTAGTACATGTCTTGAAGGCAACTTTGTTCATGTTCATGCAATACTCTCGAGATCAGATGCCTTATTGATATACAGAATAGGTGCATCTTCATCGCTCTTAGCCAGTATCCTGCCGTTTTTGGTCCAAACGAATTTAAATTTTGTTTCTTTGCCCTTCTGCCTTGCCAGCCGATACAGCTCCCGTTGGGCACGCGAAAGATTATCGTTGAAGTAAAGCCGCGGAAAGGTACTATCTTGAGCTAGTTCACGTAGAATTCCTCGTGCAGAGAGCCATTGCTGTTTGGCTGAAACAGTGTGCATTTGCACAAGGACTACAGGAATGGCATTGCTGCGTGCGGGAAGTCGGTGAACGGCAGAAACATCGGTCAGTTTGAAATCAGAAATGTTTAGCTTCGCCGCCAGTCCTGTCAAGAAGGAAGGCAAATCCTCGTTGGGGTTATATTGCAGGCCATGAATCTCAAAATTGCAGCGCCGGCTGTATTGCTCTAATTCGCTTAGTTCAGAGCCAACCCTCTCAAGCAGCTCAGCCTGGGCAACAATCTTAGAGGAGAGTGTATCTACTTGCGTGCCAAGCTCGCCGACTGCTATCTGGTTCGCAGTTGCAGTGGATGACACCGATTCATATTTAACAGCAAGGGAATCGAGCGACCCCTGTATCAGCAGAACAGTTTCTCAATTTAAGAGACTTATAGAAGGGGAAGTCATGCTAGGATGTGTATATTCGTTTTTGATATCGTGTTCTAACGGACTTCATGTTTAAAAAAAATGTTTCAATAATAGTTGCACAAACGGTGTGTTAATATTCTCATGAATAGTTGACAGGCCTAAAAACAACGGAACCAGTCGACAACGGTTGCCGACAGTGGTACGGTTGTAATTACGCTTGTAACTGAACTGGTGGAGACTAACCTGAGATATTTTTCTTTCTTTGTCATCATTGACTGTTCTTCCTTTAAAATGATGGAATTTTCATACTAAATCTGACGCCTATTTTTGAGCTTAACTGTACTTAAAAAAAGCGCAAACGCCTTAATTAACCTGAGGTTCACGCATCTCCTAGGTTAGTGCCCATATTGGCAATAATAAAATAAACCTTGTCTCTGCAATGTTCTGTATAGCTTTCTACATTTTTGAAACAAACAGCGACCACCAACATGGAGTTGTCAGTGCGTTGTGTGTATGTCTGTTGTGCGCATGTGCATGTGGATGCGTGTGTTTTGTACGTGCTGTGTGCGTGTGTTTTGTGCGTGGTAGGGGAGGGCGTGTACAGTATGGGGGGGGGGTTCCATGGTGAGTGCTGTTTCAAAGCGTATACGGTGCCGCTGACTGGCCACGTGCTAATATTCTGTAGTTAACTGAAATGCAATTGTCATCTGGCTGGAATAAACATAATTTGGAAGTGGTCTCTCACACGGTACCCACATGCGCACAAACTGCATGCCTTTGTTCACCCCTATTCCAAAAAAGCAGTGTGCTTAATTCACTGGAGTTTTGTACAATCATGATACTGCCATATGAATATTAAAACATTGTCCAGGTCATTCGCACCATGGCACCCTGAGAGAGGAACCAAGGTCCAGCACCCAAGCAAGCAGCACGGCCTTGCACCGAAAGTTTTCTCTATAATCAGGTGTCTTCATGACTGAGTTTTAAAGCAAAAGTCTTCATCAACGTACTGCCGAGGCCACTCTGAGTTTTCTTTTCCAGCGCCAGCACGGTTTGATATATAAGCTGGTTCTCTTGCACTGTAGTAAATATAGCGCTGTTTCTATTTTGTTTTCATGTGGCCTATTTAGCTGTGAGTTTTTCTTGCTTTAAAATAAAATACTGCTATTTTTGTAGAACACGAACTGTAGCCCGGTTCATTGTAGCATCACTTACCACAAAGTTAGTGCTGCCACGTGCTCTTTGTCACGCATGCCTCCATGAAATATCTGGTTTCCTGGCTTATCGAGGAACAAAAAACCGCCCGTGGCGGTGCCTAAGCAGCTATAGCGTTGAGCTGCTAAGCTCAAGGTCACGGGATCAAATCCCGGCCACGGCCGCCGCATTTTGATGGGGTAGAAATGTAAAAACGCCTCTCTTTTGCTGAAAAAGAAGACTAAACGGAGCAGGTGGGCACTGCGAAGAGAAGAAGTTGGGACAATGAGTAGCTCTTCGTGTGGTTTCTTCGCGTTTCGTTAGCTTTATTCTTTTGTGCATAAGGGGCCCGTAAGGGTGCCCTGGTGATCAAACTTATTTCGGAGTACGCGACTATGGCGTTCTTTATAATAAAATTGTGGTTTTGGCACGCAACACCTCAGCATATATGTATAGAAAAAAACAAGCCTTACATTGGAACAATTTTCAAGTGAGAACACTTGCTATTTTGCGACTCAGCTAAGATGATGAAGCAATGTTTGACTTTATACAGCAATTAGTTTTTACATCAAAAAAGCATTCGATTGAAACTGAATTTTGAAAATACTCACATTCCTTCAATGCGCATTTCACAATATATGGACATTGTGACAATGCACACCTACCATGATGCCTCATACACACTGCACACCGGTATTGATGCGATTATGTCGCAAACTTGTGCTTGAATACATGGAGTGACTAATTCAAAACAAATTCATTGACAGGTTCGAGGGAGTTCCGTAACTTGGCCAGCAGTGCCTGTTATAGGCAATGATGTGTGTATTTACTTACTTCATTTGCCTTGTTTTAAAATGGCACGTACTTTCTCTGTTCTTCCTTCTCTATGTATGCGTGCAATCCATGTTAAGCGGAAGCTCATCTATAGCGTGGGAAATTGACTTTTAAGCTGTCCTAACAAACGGAGGAAAAGCGATGCTGCTTGTCTTCTAAACCAAATGCGCATAAACTGTTCGGTTAATATACCTGTTTTCATATTTATATGACCAGTTATGCTTTGATGTAAACTGGAGCAAAAATTCATTTTCTTTTACAAAATCCTTATATACAAATTATTTCTTACAGCCCCTGAGAAAGAAACGCGTTGACCATGTTTAACAACAGCTCAGGAAATTGAATAAAGTAAAAACGAAGAAACACACGAGGGCGACGTGTGACCTATACCGTCTTGTGCTGCCGCTGAACATTTCCAGCTTTGAGCACATAGTCTAATTTTCATTTGAGACCAGCTGTATATTTACGTGGTATTTGTTATCTTATAATAATTATGTGACGCGCGATAGCAATACTGAAACATGAGATAAGTTCGCGTGAAAGTGGAGGCTAGAAGTGATAAACACTCGTCGACCAAGGAATATGGGCTGCAGTGAACGTTTCTACAAAAAATTCTATCCGTGAAAACGGCAACTGCCCTCACGAAGAGAAATGCTCTTTGAAAGCGTTGGCTTCGGAGGCATTTCTTCTTCGCCCTTAATTCATCACGACAGAAAATTCTCTTTGCACGTCTCACTTCTGTACAGTGAAACAGAAAAAAGTGAAGTAAAAGAAAAATATACACATAAAACATAACTTTTTCTGTGCCTCAAAGTGAATAATTGTTTAACACATACATTTCATGTACAATACCAACTGAAAATCTTATTAAAAGAACAGTACTTCAAGAAAAGACAAGAGCGCTAGAGAGACGCGGACTAAAGGATGAACTTGTACGACGGACAGGCGCTAACTTCAAAGTAAATATTTATGCTAAGAGACAGGATTTATATAGATAGAAACAAGAATAGCACCACTGTGACTTCACGACCTCTCTATTAAAGTGGCACTGCTAATTGGTAATCAAAGTAATTGGATAAACGCGATGAGAAATCATTTACCCATAGATTGAATAGTAAAGGGCGCAAAATATAACGTTGTGCAAATCCAGAATTTATATATGCTCTGAGATTTAAGAGGAACACTTTTTCCAAGAATACCACTTGAAGAAATTAAATTATGGGGCTTTAGGTGCCAAAATCACTTTCTGATTATGAGGGACGCCGTAGTGGAGGACTCCGAAAATGTCGACCAGCTGGGGTTCCTTAACGTGCACCTAAATCTAAGTACACGGGTGTTTTCGCGATTCGCCACCATCGCAATGCGGCCGCCGCGGCCGGGATTCAATCCTGCGATCTCGTGCTCAGCAGCCCAACACATTAGCCAATGAGCAACCGCGGCGGGTTAGATACCACTTGAGAGCGGCCATCAAGATGGTCGCTTAATATTTAATGCAGAGGACCTCTAAACACGAGTAGACGTAACTTATGAAAAATGACGTTGTGGTTCACTGTGGCAAGCGCTTTGGCTATTTCAAGAAAGTTAGCAAATGTCAACATATTATGACCCAAAATCAAATAGGTTGTATTAGAACGCTTCAAGAGGGACCATCAAGGGCCACCGTGAAAAACAAAGCCAGACTAGTGAAATAACATTAGTAAATTATTTTTTTAAATGTTATACATTCCCGTATGATATATTTTACACCGAAGCTGTTAGTCTCTCCTTGGTTAGCGATTTCGTGTCCATGCCCGAGGGCAGAAATGTGGGCCTATCTCAGAGATAGTCGAATACCGGGACATCCCGCAGCGGAGGTGAAACAAGCTTCAAACACTAAGCAAAGTGAAGCGAAAAGTCCACACATTCTTCGGAATCACGCATACGACATAGATAACAACGTCTCTTTCAAGAAATACAAGCACAAAACAAGTATCTGAAGCACATAATTGATGATGAGGCGCTCCTGATAACAATGCAAAGCGTGTGCGTTTCATGGTAAAGATTATTGTTGCGGAAGCTGCCGCGGCGACGGCTTGCATATAGAAGAAATAGGAAGTGTCGAATGGCTGACGAAATTTCATTTATGAACAGTATGACCAGAAGCGGGCCAAGAAGAGATTCTTGACGAACTCCGCGGGCGACCTCATATTTAATAAAACACTGTTGAGAAATGCCAACGGAGAGACACCTACAGCGTCGATAATTTGTGCGAGGTTTCTAACGAGGACTTCGAGGCAATTTACACTCACGCTTTGTTATAGAGAAATAATGGACATAATGAGCCAGATGAAACTCCCATAGGGATGCGTGTGTTTAAAACCTCATGTTCAGGAACGGACATTATGCTGCTAATGCCGATAATGAACTAGATTCGTCTCCGGAACTAAAAATAGAAAAGAAGAAAACCGAACGTTGCGCATCGAGCATATCAGTTGCCGCGCGGTTCGGCAATCGTTCGCCGCGGCAGTTGAAAACTCCCGCCTCCCCGCGTCGAATACGCCATCGACTAACTCTGGACTATCTCACCACTGCGCATAGCTGCGCACAGGCAGCTGGTCACTATCGCACTCCTCCACTGCGCGTGTCTGGAGTGGCGAGCAGCCCAACGCCGTGCGGCTACTTGCGGCGGTGCAAAAGATGAGTGCATTCACTTATACTGCACTCTTGACTTTACGGCACGTAGCGCATCCAGGTGCAACTGGGCTTCGCCTCCGAGATCTCCCCGGCGCACTCTCGGGTGTCACGCGCAAGTGGTACGCGAGTCGCGCTGTGCTGCGCGGCTACGCGCAGCGGTCAGACATATCAGAACATTTACTTCGGTTTTCTCTGCAGCCGCAGCTGGCGCTCGGCCTACGATTTCTTCCCGGCGAAATCTCGGGGCGTGCCCAGCCGCGCCTGCGCCTGCCCGCCTGCCTACGCGGTTGTGTGGGCGGCCTGGTGGGCGTCGCCTCCGAGATTGCACTGACACCTGTGCAGTCTCGGAAGTCCCTATCCCGCTGGAAAAATCCAGCACGGCGAAGTTCGCTTGGCTCATCGATCACACAGAGAAGCGCTTTGTGTGCTACGTGCTGTCGACCGCGACGAATGACGTGGAAAGTGGAAGCAAAAGACCATAACAGTGAAACAGAAAGATACTTTTATTCGTTTATTCAAACTTGCTCTCGTGTGTTGTCGTGTAGCGGCTCCACGAGCCGTATTCAAAGCCGTATTCTTAGTTCCATGTCTACAGTTGGGCACCCCACTGGTGATATACTGCAGTAAATGATAGTATTAGATATTAAAAAGTATGGACTGTAATGCAGCAACCTTGGCTCCTCCTTCAAGTTCGTCATAGCCATGTTCGGATGGCCTTCAAATGGTTTACTTAGGTCAAAGTAGAGCGTCTGATTCGTCCCTACAATGCAGCACATTACCAAGCACGGTTCGTAAATGAGACCTAGTTCGTTGTTTTGGAACACCCTAATACAAACAATACGTTTTATCTATTGCAATGTTCTGAGCATTACCAGAAAGCAGGAAATTCAGCACAGATTAGGCGCCGCACCAGATTTGTGTACGGGTTCTACCCTTGCTACGTTCCAAGGGCTAGAAAACGTACTAGATTTTCGGGAACTGAAGAAGATGCTGGTGAGAATAGGGACAAGTACACAGTTTAAGAAATGTTTGCTAAGGTCCAGTGCCCGCGATATCAAAGCGGTAAAGATATATGCTTAGAAACTTTTTCTCGAACCAATTTATTCGGACACTGTTGGATCTACAAATGTCATTCGAAACCATCTCGTCTGCACAAAACCCCATAGCAGTGTCCTATATCCGGCGGTAGAATGTCTAGCACATATAATGACAGAACAGGAAGCAAGAAAACAAATACAATTATCATATAGCAAGCAGCGAAAGATTCATCGAAGATAACTCTATGTCACTGGAACGTGTTGGGCTCTGAAAATAATTCCTATTCAGAATTGCATAACCAGTGACTAGGTATTGTCAAATAATCTCTGTGAAAAATGCGCATTGTAATTTAAAGATATATCTACCCATATACCCTTTCAATTAAATGGCATACTTGTCACAAACTATCACATCATCTATTCTTTTCAGCGCGCTCAACAAGGCCTATTTATCATTGCAGGCTTTTTTGTAAAGTCTCTTCTATAATTAGCACACTGCATAAAACCATGTGCTGTATTGGCCTTTATTATGTACCTTAATGAAAGTAAATTTATTTTTCTGGTGAGTTCTGTTTTTGTTCTCAATTAGAGAAATCCACGACACCTAAATTGCAATGAAGTGCTTAGTAAAATAGCTGTGTAGTTAACCGCTCAAAACAACGCCCTTAAAGAATTAGAACATAATGCTTTATTCATCAATAATGCTTTGACTAAATGACACCTCAGCTTGATATCTAGAAGAATCTTGTAATGAAATTCGAAAGTACTGCAGAAGCTGCAACAAGTTCACAGCCAATCACAGTTTTCTATCCTCCCTAGAGATACAGAACTGCCAGAAAAAGAGAGCAAACTTTTATATCACAGGAACGTGTTTTATAGCAGAGCTGCCTATGGCTCGAATCCCAGAATGTTTTTGTCTTCGGTAGACACAAAAGCACATTCTATAAATTTCGAAGCGAAAAGTGTCTCTCTCCTTTGTAATCACACGTACAACATATAGTACAGCATGTGTTTGAACAAAGAAAAACCACACAACAAGTTTCTATACCGCATGATAGATGATAGGCGAGCGCGAACAATGCAAACCACGTAGCACTCCCTTGCCTGTTTTTCCCAGTAAGACTGCTGCTACGTAAGCTGCTGTGGCAACAGGAGAGTTCGAAGTGGGGTGCGACGTCACTAGCCTGGTAACAATGTGAAGCAGGTAGAAATCCTTGCATACGTTTCTCACTTAGGTGTGCATACGCCGCGGAAGGTACCGGTAGCCTACGAAGTCTTTCATATATAAAATACAAAAAAGAACAGTTTGCAGGCTGCTCTCCACAGCTTCGGTGATCAACCACCTTTACAGGTTGAATACGCCTACAATTTTTTGTGTCATCAATTACCATTTTTTTGTGTAACCAGGTTACCCCATTACCAGTTCTATGTCATTAAGTATTGGTAGGAAAAATAAGCCTGCTCTCACCGTGCAATAAATGAAACTGGAAAGAGCAGGTATGTGCAATGGCATTAGTGTAAGGGCTGCAACGAAAACTATCTGGGACGCCTCTGTGTGGAAGTAATTTTTAAAGAGGTTACACAAGCAACGCACAAGCAGTTTCAGCGAGCCCCAGTAAAGTATTTCAGCAAGTTCAGAAAGAGGTACAGGTTGTGGCTGCCAACCAGAAATTCTCCCTCCTTTTACGTGCAGCTGATCACACTGGTAGCAATTCTAATAGGCAAAATACAGCTTGTGTATTTACAAAACTAGTGCTATGAGGCTATCTTTACATAGAAAGAAAATACAGAAGTACATGAACTTGGACATCGTAAGAAGCGCAAATGAATGCAAACACAAAGAAGAGTCACATAGACTGGACGGTCGCTAGACATCAACTGGAGGGTTTATTGACGAAAAAAATAGCAACGTGCATACTTGCGCGGAAACATACGAAAAGTAGCAGAAGCTTCAGTTGCCGCTCAAAAGAATTCTAGCGCCACTTGAGATACCCTATTTCATTCGCATGTAAGGATAAGGAAGGAATGCTCACACATTTGTCAGTTTCGTTTCTAATGCACAAGGCATCGAAGATTTTTCTAGCTGGTTCGTTGCAAAGCTGCGCACGACACGGTTTCCCTTAAGTCATGCATGCACGAGCACTGCGCGCAATGACCTGCCAAAATTCCACCCCACTCCAAATATTTACCAGCCCTGCTATACTCTTTAAATCTTTCATCGATGGATCGGCTAGTCTCGCCAACCTAACATTTTTCACATAAAAGATGGATCCTGTACACCACAGCCACACCCATGTCCAGTGTGCTATGCTCTGCAGCCGCCCTTGGCAGCACGACTGAAGATATTGCACATACGTGCAAGCTTAGCAGGCGCCGAAAAAATGATCAGGATGCCACATTTTCCAGCCACCTTCTTGATCCTGTGGGACAGGCTATAAACGTATTGCACGACCACAGGCCATGCCTTTTTTGTTTCAAGCTGATTGTGGCATGTGTAGCTCCCTTCATTTACCTCTTTAAAGCTGACCTGAACTGCCCCTCGAGTTGGGTGAAATACCACAGTCCGCGGGCAGCACGCGCTGCTATGAAAATTTCATACAAGTTTTCCTGTCGTATATGGTGCGTGGAGCTCGCAAGCAATCTCGAACTTATATTTCTCGCAAGCGCTCTCTTCTCAACAGAAGGCACTGTCCTCACTCTCTTATACGAGCACTATTTCGTTATCGGACGCACTATTTCTTCATTCCTTTAGACGGCTGCTGTTGGCCTATAGATGACATCAAGCTGCGGTTGGCTAGATTTCATAGATACCGCAGAAGCCGCGAACTGCCGCCACGAGTCCACTGGCTGAGCGCACTGCGGCTCGCTGAGGACAACTGCGTTTGGCTTATGTTTACCGCTTCGTAGGTACTAAACGGGGAAGTCGTGACGTTTACGTTACCATAGAAAATGAAATTCGAACTGCGCGCCACTTGGTACATTTATAAGTTAGAGCGTTGTAGACACGTCCCACTGTGCCGTATCCTTCGTACTGCAAGGAATTAAAGAAAGAATGGGAGCAGAGCGCAGGCCACGTTTGATTACAAATAACCACGCTTCTGCTGGACACACTGAAGTGCTTTTAGTGGAAAGGTATTTTTCAACTAACCCATTCTGACTTCAAATGCCTTTTACACCTCTATGGGCTCCTCTAATGACGCTTCCTGATGTAGAAGCTAACAGCTCTGTGGCAACGGCAGCATTGTACAGGCATAGCACTTTGAAACCGAAGGCTGCACGCATCCTGGTGGCCCCAAGAGTTTATGAGAGTTTTTTGCAATGCCCCTTTTCAACATCTTGGAATGGGCTAAATTGAAGCTAAGGACTGGCTTTTCATAGTTTGTTGATGGTATCTCCAGCACACCTGACCATCATGCAAAATGTTGCAGACAATGAGAAACTGGAGGTGTCGCTTTCAGGTAACTGAAAGATGAATTTAGCCCTTTGCCAGTAGGCGCAAAAACACCAAACAGTTGGTTCATAGGCTCTTCGGAATGCTGAGGCCGCACATCCTTTGGGATAAGTAAGTAATTATCAATGTATCTAAAATGTGTAAAGCCTTAGCTGCGCATGCTGTGTCATGTGGAAATACGTCTCCCAAAAAAGTAGAAAATATCACTTAAAACAGGAGTGATACTTAATTCACTACATATACCCTCATGTTGAAGGATAGGGGCGTGATTAAAAGCGACTGCTGCAGAGTACAGGTAATAAAGGGAAAATGAGACATCCACCTCCAAAGGCATTCTGCGAATCGGGCACGAGGCAATGATCATACACTTGAAGTAATTTCAGATGCCCTTGCAAAAATCTAGAGAAGGTGTCTTGCCATGAATTTTCCTCAGTCACATACATCCCTGAATGCTATGCCATTTTTGTGCGTTTTTACGAGGAGAAACATCCAGGAGGCTCTTTTTGCAGCACCGATGGTCTTCTCGAGGTTTTGCAAGTTCATCTCATAGCAATGAGTCAAAGGTTTCTGCCCTGATTCTATCCGTGCGCACTTGAAGGGCATAAATTATTATTATACTCCTTGTTGAGGTTTTCCGAGAAGACTGCTTAATAAAACGCCTCAAAAAGAACTGTGGTGTTGTTAGGGCGTTGCAAGATGAACTTGGAAAGCCTCATCGGGACCTCAGGTGGTGCAAAAAAGGATCTCCTTGATATTTGTTCGCCTTGAAAGCCTACAAAATGGCACGCCATTCAGGATGATTGTGATTGAAAAAGATAGATGGCAAGGCACCTTCTATAGATTCTTGTAAAAGCTTCCGAAATTGTTTCAAGTGTATGACCCTTACATTGTGCCCAATTCGAAGTGTGTCTTAGATTATGTTTCCAAATAAGCTTATTCTATGCAGGTACTGTACACCTTTTCTATTCGGTGGGGAGCGCTTTCGTCTCCGTGTCTCAGTATATGTGCGCGTTACTCAAAATAAAAGTCACTTGGAAGTCAGCGCTTGTCTTCGTCGTTCTTTTGATCCGTTGTCCTTGTATGTGCTTTAGGTGATGTTTGAAACAATGGAATACCAACTAGCCCACACCCTAACCTTGCTTCGGTAGTAGATCTTTTTCATTCGATTGTGCAACAACAAACCTTTTGCGCTGTCAGTGAAACCATCAGTGGCTTTGGTCGTGTTGCCTTTCAAAGTTGTACTCGTTTGAACGTTAAGAACTCTATGGAATAAGAGCCCGGACTTTCCAAAGGAGGAGTTTGTATTGAATCACGTAATGCTCTGGTTTTAGTGATGTTTTTATTTTTTGTACCAACATATTTCCATAAGCCTTTACACAGCACGCGCATATAAGCTTTTGCATATTATGCGATATGATGATGATTCCTGAGTAATCCTAAAGGATGTGCGGACTGAGTCTTCCCAAGACCTAGTGAATCTAGCGCCTGGTGGTTTTCATTTTTGTGGCGAAAGGCACAAATTCACGTTTCAGTTACCTGAAGTGGGGTGCCCTCAGTTTCTCGATATCAGTACCATTTTTCATTAAGGTCTGGTGTGCTATTGATACCACCTATGGTGGAAAAAAACTGTACTTAGCTACAATTCAGCGCTTTCTACGACAATGAAAAATGGAATACGAAAAAAAGCATGCACAGAACTCTCGAAAAGTCTTGTGACGATCAGGTTGCGTGCAGCCTTCAGCTCGGAGTGCTACGCCTGCACAATGTGAACTCCAAGAGCTACGGCTCCACAATGCTGGCTTTCCTGCAAAATTGTTGGCTTCTGTAGCAGGAAGCCTAATTAAGGCAGTGAATTGAGGAAGTCACACATGCCACAATCAGCTTGAAACTAAAAAGGCGCGGCCTATGTTTGTGCCAAGCATTAATAACTTGACCTAGCGGCCCAAGGAAATAGCTGGGAAATGTGGCATCCTGGTGTTTTTTTCGGCGCCTGGTAAGTTTGAATGCGTGTGCAATATCATGAATGCTGTTGGCAAGGCCGGCTACACAACAAAGCTCACTACACGTTTCGAGACGTGCAGAGTGGCTGCGGTCTGCGAGATCCCACTTTCATGTGGGAAATGTTATGTCGGCCAGACCAGCCGATGCGTCAATGAAAGATTGAGAGCAGACCGCACCGCTGTCAAGTCATTTGCAGGCGTTGGACATTTGGGAGATCACAGCAGGTGGTACTCGTGCAAACCTGATTTTCAGGTAACCCGTCTCCTGAGCAGCTTTGCGATGCAAGCTTGAAAAATATTTGAGAGCTTTCCATTACCAACGAAACTGCTAAAGGAATGATCACTCCTTCCCTGGCCATGCATGACAAGATAAATGCACATGTGAAGCGGCACTAGAATTGACTTGAGTGACAAATGCACCTTCTGCTTCTTTTTGTAGGTTCGCGAGCAATGTGTGCGTTCCTGTTTTTTCGTCAATAAATCCTTAAGTTGATGTCTAGCGAAAAATAGATTAATTTGCTGAAGAGGAGATTGAGCAGTTCTAAGTTGACTGTATCCTGGTAAGGCACACGTAAATTTTTTAATGTTTGGCCCGACTTAGCTGAGACACATTTATTTGCCAGAGCAAGAAGGCCAATCTAGGAGACACTAGAATGTGGGATCATGTGTGTCATGTGGAGGTTCTCCATGTGTTTTGACCTTTATTAGCCTGCAGGTAATCGCCATGCCACGAAACGTTTGCTGAATAAAATCATTTGCTTAGCCCCCCCCCCCTTTTCATGACCGATCTCACAAATGTTCCCCTTCTAGGATTCCAACACATGGGTTGGATCTGCATATTTCCTTGCCATGTTGCCTGTGGATGCTTAGGACACCGTCATGTTTGCGAAACAGCACTTTCCTTGAGGCTTAAATGTTGTTCACTGCCTTCTCTACAGATTTCATACTCTCAAGTTTTCAGCCTTTACATTGTTCTAGGCTATCGAATTTCTGATTGTTTCCGTAAGAGAGTTCGTAGCGCTCAAAAGAAATTAGCACATCTCACATAATCTTGATGGTCATTGCAGTAAGACTGTTACACTTTCCGCTGTGACATATGAATACACAGTCCGCACAATCAACACTTGACGCTCCGCTGCAGGAGTGACTTTAAATGTAAATGCAGCTAGAGACCTTTCATGAGTGATGGTTGTTACGACTGGCTTGTATAATGAACAGTTTGTGCCACGCCGCGAAATCCACGGCGAAAGCACGGATTTGGCGGCGCGCATAGCCGCCTGCGCATAGCGCGCATAGCCGCCTGCAACCGTTGAAAAACGCCTAGGAGGGGGCAACACCGAAAAGACATTAGCCGTTGTGCGGCCACTTTTGCCTCCTTACCCACGTCACGCACGAAGCCCTCACGTGTGCGTGGACGACTGGCCAGTACTGTCTCTCTACAGCGAGCGAGATGGTTATGCTTCGTATGTGCTCTCCTTCCTCCTCTTTATTGGTGAAGCGGACGCCGCAGTGTCGGTGTGTGCGTGTTTCCCTCTACTGCGCCTGCAGCGGCTAGAAAATGTGTTGAACTAACTGCCATGTACGGAGCGACGGGGGCTGATCTCGGACGCTATGCGGGTGTGCGTTCGCTCCAAAACCTCATGGGCGAGGGTGCTCTGAAGAAGGTATATAGGGCGCCCCAGCCAAAGAACTTTAAGCTTCAGCACAATCTAAAGCGTTGTTGTCGCTCTCCGTCATAAAGCTTGTGCAGCTGACCGCTCCGTAGCCACGAATTTAAAAGTTCTTACGTGTTATGTCATTGTCACAAGGCTTTGTAGCTTGCAGTTCAGCTTATTTAGATCACTGAAAATACAACATTAAAGTAATCGGAAACGTCGAAGCCGCTTGTAAAGCTGCACAACAAGCAATCTATATGTAAAGCACATTGAGAAAGCAAACAGAAAGCACAGACAAGAGAGCTAAAGTCCATGCAAGTGTGTGTTCAAGGTACGTGAAGACTGTACACTGCATCGCGATGCCATCTACAGGCGGCATCTGGAATCCAGACAGCCAATGTGTGCCCTTTATTATCGGCAGACATGATCCCAGATGCTGTCTGTAGATGGCGTTGCGATGCAATTTGCCGTTGCTCCAGTTCTCGCTGCGTGGACTGCGTGGAGTATACCACTTTTGTCGGTGCCTGTACAGTCAAGGCGATGATTGCACGAAGAGCAGATTGGGAAAAGTTCTGGGGATGGGAGCTCGGCGCTGTGTCCATGCTTATGTGTGCTCGCTGCTGTCGGACATTCATTGTCTGGATGTAGGCTGAGGTATTGTAGACGGCGGACAGACCTAGCTGGAAGCCGTTACGACGTTCGCCAGCCACACTTCTGGGGAAGGAAAACGTGAGGCGCCTGCGTCCAGTGAGAGCTTGTCATGACCACAGGCTCAGAGCTGCAGCCATCAGGACAGGCTGCCGTACTCCGGACGCCGCATTTCAGCTCCCGCCGCGTCTTCCGCGATTGCAAGCCTCTGCCCGAACGCTCTTCTCTTCTTTTTCTTGCACTGCCCTTAGGGCTGCTAATTGGTTCTGATTCTCATGTAGCCCCCTGCTGCAGCTTCGCGCTTACAATGTACTCTACATATTCTTCTTGATGCGCACGCACCCCCATTCTGTGTCGTCATTGTCGTCGTCTTTATAGTGTTGACACGCACAGTGACCGCGCACATCATGACATGTGTCCCAATAAAAGAAGTTTTTAGAAAAAAACTGCAACAATGTGCGTCGCACAGTTATACATGACTAAATTTGCAGGCAGAGCCTACAATGACACACTTTTTTGCAGGTAAAGCGCTTAGAGAAGCCAACTGTTAATTAAAAATGACCTCATGTGATTCCATCCCATGTTTGTCTAATGAGTGATCACCTCGGCACAACGCCGTACACTTGGAAGATAAGTCTGCAACGTTTTGACACAGTTTTGTAGACCCAACTAATTTTCAACAGCACTATAAAGGGTCTGCGCAGATGAAGTATTATAATCTTTATGAGCAAAGTGTTCTTTCAGCAAATAGTCACGGATCCTGTAGGGATGGATCCCTATGGCACATTGGTGGTTGGCCAGGCTGCGATTATACTACGGCACGTTTATTTCTGCCTTTACGTACTCGGGAAGATTAGGTCATAGTTAGAGACTCCAAGAGGACATTTTTGTGACATTTCCTAATGTTACAGAAGTTATACTAGCTTCTTTTAAATTTACGCTAAGTTTCAAATATACTTCAGTTTCTTTGATTGCAAATAGGGTACCCTACCAGAAAGCACGGACGCCGCTTCAGTTACCTTCGCTGACGAAACCTTATTGGTATTCTGGCAGTAAACACACGCTGACCTATTCTCCACATCGACATCGAGACGGTCTGTAATACCTCTCGACGATTGGCAGACCAGCATATTTACTTTCTTTGTCATAGATGGTAAAGATCATTCCGCTTAACCTACACTTACTCAGTAGAGAAATGTATACCGGGGAGAGAGTGCGTCTCCATCACTGTGTAGAAGATTAAAATGAGCGTGAGGTTTTTGGAACATGTCCTCAGATGTGGCTGCCATGCATTTTTTCAGTAGGCAATATTCGGTGTAATGATTCTCCCTTCAATTAATAGTTTTCTTCAAGTTCACCTTTTCATCATAGTGCGACTTGCTCATCATCCGCAACAGGAGATTTTGTTGGCCTAAATGATCTATCAGATCAAGTGTTCTGTCAGCATACTGCGCTTCAAGTGCTGTCATCTCCGCTGCCAGCACGCGACGCTCTTCGACCCAACGAGCTTGCTAAACTCGAATGTGCTCTTTTTCACCTAAAAGCTGCTTTTTCTGCCAAGCGCGTTTGGCTTCTATTACAGCAGCACTCTCCTCACAGTTAAGATCCTATCGTTGCTCCACAAAAACCTCTCAACTACATATTCTGAAGGACCATCTAATCCCCTTTCTCTGCAAGCTCTCTGAGACCCATGATGCTTCTGTCCCTCTATTTTGCGCTTGCAATCGGCCTCGTCCTGTCGTAGACACCATGCACACAACAAACAAGCGATACTTAAAGCACGCTTGGAAAGCATACGGAAAACACAAACAAGAGAGCTAAAGTTCACGCAAGTGTTCAAGGTATACGAAGACCCTTCAACATCCACAAAGAAAGCAACAAAATCCCTATAAAGAAAGGCGTCAGACAGGGAGATACGATATCTCCAATGCTATTCACAGCATGTTTACAGGAGGTATTCAGAGGCCTGGAGTGGGAAGAATTGGGGATAAAAGTTGATGGAGAATACCTTAGCAACTTGCGAGTCGCTGATGATATTGCCTTGCTTAGTAACTCAGGAGACCAATTGCAATGCATGCTCACTGACCTGGAGAGGCAAAGCAGAAGGGTGGGTCTGAAAATTAATCTGCAGAAAACTAAAGTAATGTTTAACAGGCTCGGAAGAGAACAGCAGTTTACGATAGGTAGCGAAGCACTGGAAGGGGTAAGGGACTACATCTACTTAGGGCAGGTAGTGTCCACGGATCCGGATCATGAGACTGAAATAACCAGAAGAATAAGAATGGGCTGGGGTGCGTTTGGCAGGCATTCTCAAATCATGAACAGCAGGTTGCCACTATCCCTCAAAAGGAAAGTGTATAACAGCTGTGTGTTACCAGTACTCACATATGGGGCAGAAGCCTGGAGACTTACGAAAAGGGTTCTGCTGAAATTGAGGACGACGCAACGAGCTATGGAAAGAAGAATGATGGGTGTGACGTTAAGGGATAAGAAAAGAGCAGATTGGGTGAGGCAACAAACGCGGGTAAACGACATCTTAGTTGAAATCAAGAAAAAGAAATGGGCATGGGCCGGCCATGTAATGAGGAGGGAAGATAACCGATGGTCACTAAGGGTTACGGACTGGATTCCAAGGGAAGAGATGCGTAGCAGGGGGCGGCAGAAAGTTAGGTGGGCGGATGACATTAAGACGTTTGCAGGGATAACATGGCCACAATTAGTACATGACCGGGGTAGTTGGAGAAGTGTGGGAGAGGCCTTTGCCCTGCAGTGGGCGTAACTAGGCTGATGATGATGATGATGATCTATATCTCAGAATACGCAAATAATTGTCCCTTTCCTAGAGGCGAATAAAATGCGACTTTGTGTGGCAGATGATGAACATAAGATATTTTTTTGCGTTTTAGAATTTGTAAAGCAACGACCTTTGACCGGAGTATCAGATTCAACGCAGTGCGTTACTGACTCTGGCAGTCTACATTGAAATGCCATTTTTCAAAAGTTCCAGTTACTCGTGGACACACTTGCACCAGTAAGCAAGTGAGACAAGGCCGGTAACGCCTAGCAACGTTAAAGGGCTGATTTCTAATATGCCGTATATCTGTTTCCGTGAAATGAATGTCAGATACATTAAAATATGTTTAGCTTCGAAGTATCTTATAAGTATTCAGAAGGTATAACAAATTGCCAACGTTAAAATATGATTCCATAGCCATGTGCCGTAAAAGGTAAATTGCCTTAATACACATACCAGTGTTCCTTCTCTTAGCGATGCCTTTAACGTAGCCTAATGATTTTAAAGCCTCTCATTTATTTCGGTAATGCATTCCTCGAGAGAGCACTGCCACATATAGTGGGAAAAAGTGCGTGACTTCTGTCTCTCGGAAATGTCGCAGCCTGATGCTTTTTAATTGTGGCTAACGTGGGCTAAACAAAAGATGCATTGCACTTCTTCCTACGAGCAATTATATGGCAGATGCACCATATTCATGCATGGAAAGTTGCGTTTAGCTGAATCTGTAATTCGGAATGCGGGTTAAGATTAAATTGTTACCTTGAAACCCGCGAGTCCCCGTCTGATGGTCCTGAGATTACCTTCCAACGTGCTCAGAAACGTTGAAAAGAGAAGTAACGCAAAAATCTGCTTTCTCATTATGGTTGTCTCGGAAAGTGTCCGCTCTGCTAATAGAGGTTGGGAGCGTTCGACCAGCTACAAGGAGGAAAATGTAAAAGCTGTAGATATAGAATAACGGCTAACGCTGCCTGTCTATTGTCACGCACGGTTCACAGGTGCACAGCGAGACAAACGCAACACCGCAGTTACTTTCACGATTTCTTGGTACAGGTATGCTCTTTCAATACGTACATTCATCGCCAAGGATAAAATGAAATCTTGCGCATGGTGACCAAAAAAAAAGTATCAGTTTCACCGGAAAGTGGACGCATGGATTCGACAGCAAATACTAGACAGCTAAGCAAATTAACGACAGTAGTTTTATCAGTCATATAAGCTTGCGAACAGTCGCTTACTAGCTAAAATAAGAAGCATGGTGTAAGCGCGCACAGGGAAACCTGAGGACATTGCACTCGATGAGTGCTTACACTAGCTGGGAAAACACAGCCGCGACGAAGCGCGGTAGTAGCAGCGGGTGAACTGACCTTCGTGCTGTCTATCAATTCAGCAGTGTGAGCCACATGAACGCAGCACGCACAAAGGTATGAGTCGCCGGCGCACCAAGAAACTGCTGCGCACCAATCAGCGCTATGATCTTCGAGCAGTATATCGCTTTAACGCAAACTAAGCGGCGAGAGCGCAGCACGCACAACGGCAAGATCTGTGGAAGCGTCTACGCTGTGCCATAAACGCAGACCGCTTTCAAGATACGGCGCGTGCGGAGCACGCAATTGAGCCGGGATCGTCGGCTCTCCTCGCATGCTTTCATTCGCGGATACAGAATATGGCAACGGCGACGGCATGATCGGCCTTTCATTTTATAGGGAACATCACGGCGAAGGCAAAAATGTGCATGCAGGGTCCGTGTAATTGCTACAGCAATAGTAAGCTATTACAGTTAGCGATTACTAGGCCGTGTTCAACAGAATAACCTTTAAAATCCCTCTCTACTTCACTCTCCCAGGTAACAATATTTTCTTTCCCGAGTAACCCACTGTAAATGCCTTGGGCTATGTGTAACTAATATTCTTTACTGAGCAAAACATGTCGATACTGTGGTGAACAGGTTTTAGTGCAGCGTGTTCGTGTTAATTCGTTCTTAAAATGCTCGACACCAAAGGTCCGTTTCCTGGTATATAATTCCAGTTCTTCCTCATTTATGATACACAATAATCATTTCAGATGCTTAAACAAAAGCGAACAATAACAAACCAAATAAGAATTTAAAAGAATTATTATATGTTTCCCCAAATTATATGAGCTAACTTCTATCAATAAACCGCTAAGGACAATCGGGTTACCGCTCCTCGTAGATTTAAATCTAACGAACCACCTAAAATTACATATTTATACTTCTAACCAGTATTATAATATTCATGTATCTTTATACCTAATCATTTGCAGGATAATGCTGTGCAATGCTCAGCATTATCATAGCGTCTATGGATAATTCATAGCGTCTATGGATAATTCTGCTTCCATAATTTGCTGGTTATGACTGCTACTGACTACATTTTATGTAAACACCTACCAATATGATACTCAATCATTCGGTCCATTGCTTTGTTATCAGAACGAGAAAGCAATCGTACAAGTTCCCAAAATACTATTTTAGCCGACATTAAGCTATGAAGGCTTCGAAAGTTCTGCTACTGGTGCGTTAAAATTTGAAAGCATTTACCCATTGCTTGGCATGAATCTTCGATATGAAACCGAACTTGGTTATTGTACATGTAACAAACTTTGGTATAATCTTGAACATCTAGAAGACGTTTTCTCCTTAAATTTTATAATTCTCATCATCATCATCATCATCATCATCGTCGTCGTCGTCGTCATCATCATCCTGGTTACGCCCACTGCAGCGCAAAGGCCTCTCCGATACTTCTCCAACAATCCCGGTCATGTACTAATTGTGGCCATGTCGTCCCTGCAAACTTCTTAATCTCATACGCCCACCTAACTTTCTGCCGCCCTCTGCTACGCTTCCCTTCCCTTGGAATCCATTCCGTAACTCTCAATGACCATCGGTTATCTTCCCTCCTCATTACGTGTCCTGCCCATGCCCATTTCTTTTTCTTGATTTCAACTAAGATATCATTAACTCGCGTTTGTTCCCTTACCCAATCTGCTCTTTTCTTATCTCTTAACGTTACACCTATCATTCTTCTTTCCATAGCTCGTTGTGTCGTCCTCAATTTAAGTAGAACCCTTTTCGTAAGCCTCCAGGTTTCCGCCCCGTAGGTCAGTACTGGTAAGACACAGCTGTTATAAACTTTTCTCTTGAGGGACAATGGCAACCTGCTGTTCATGATCTTAGAATGCCTGCCAAACGCACCCCAGCTCATTCTTATTCTTTTGATTATTTCCGTCTCATGATCCGGATCCGCCGTGACTAGCTGCCCTAAATAAATGTGTTCCCTTACCACTTCCAGTGCCTCGCTACCTATTGTAAATTGCTGTTCTCTTCCGAGACTGTTAAACATTACTTTAGTTTTCTGTAGATTAATTTTTAGACCCACTCTTCTGCTTTGCCTCTCCAGGTCGGTGAGCATGCATTGCAGTTGGTCCCCTGAGTTACTAAGCAAGGCAATATCATCAGCGAATCGCAAGTTACTAAGGTATTCTCCATTAACTTTTATCCCCAATTCTTCCCAATCCAGGTCTCTGAATAGCTCCTGTAAACACGGCGTGAATAGCGTTGGAGAGATCGTATCTCCCAGCCTGACGCCTTTCCTTATTGGGATTTTGTTGCTTTCTTTATGGAGGACTACGGTGGCTGGAGAGCCGCTATACACATCTTTCAGTATTTTTACATGCAGCTCGACTACACCCTGATTCCCTATATAATTGCATTTCATGTTTATCTTGAGAGAACGGTCAATATTGACTGGTCCCCGCAGGGGCGTCTGCGTCAGCGGGGATTTGATGTGTAGCGACACCACGTACCCGAGCACACGCGGGTTTGCCCCTCCCGCGTGTGGCCATGCGCGGCTTAGCCGTATCTGGGGGAAAGGGGATCCTGCGCGTTGAGCCGACGCCCACTGTTTGGACCTTTAAGGCCCCCTCCCCCCCACCCCCGGCAAAGGCTACACACCTCTTCAGCATCTACTTCACATAGATGGCACCTCCAGACAGACCCACCTGGAGCAAACCGGCAGTCGCCTCTTCGTGTCTCTCTTTACCCTCATCTTCGTCTTTCGCTTCCCCTTTTAATATTTCCTGTCCTCTCCTCTTTTCCATTCACTTCGACTTTTCCTGGCGGCAAGAGTTAACCTTGTGTGGCTGTCCTACCTTGGGTATACCATATTGGGTTATAATGAAGGCATGCTGCTGGCGCTGTGCAGACTTGTTTACATATACTGCCACGTCCCCTTGTTGGGCTCCGTAATAGGTGGTAGACGCCATTGCCACAAAAATTACTTCTTTCCATGGGATCCTCCAACCCTTTTCGAACCCATCGTGCCTCGAAAAACCTACGCACCGACGCAACCTCGCTGTGATTTCCCCAAGACAAAGAAACATTCCCGAAATTTTATGTTCTTCACTGTGAGCAATCATCTACAAAAGCTAGAGCAATTTCACCATTTCTTGTGGCCAAGTTTCTAAAAGAGGCCACTGGACTGGTTTGAAAGTAACGAAAATGCCAAGTGGGGATTTCCTCGTCAAATTAAAAGACAAGAAACAACACAACAGACTCGCACAACTCGTAGCCTTTGGGAACATCCATGTTTCTGTGAGCGCACATCGAACTATGAATACATTCAAAGGCGTAGTATCAGATGAACACTTAATGACATTGAATGAAGAACTAGATGAATCGAATGACCAAGACGTAACCCATGAGCAGCGCATCAAAATCAGACGGAATGACAACGAAGTCTCAACAAAGCATTTAATAATTACTTTCCATTTGACTACCGGACACTCATGAAACGGGCTTTGTAAAGCTTTATGTTCGACCTTACACTCCGTACACGCAACGTTGCTGCAAATATCAGAGATTTGGTCACGCATCCCAGAGCTGCCGAGGGCAGCTTATGTGCGCAAAGTGCCGCACAACAGGTCACTCTGCTGATGACTGCAATATTGATGAGGTGCATTATGCAAACTGCGATGACAGTCCCTCGCCCCTACGGCGGCAGCACACAACGTTGCCCTGCGATCTCTCAAAGTATCCACACCAGTGGCCTCTTCAAGCTCCGGCAGCATCCAGGGCACCGTAGAGGCCACAGGGGTCCTGTCGACCTCTGGCCCGGCGGGGGCGAAGAATTCGTCGCTTGAGATGAATTCTACGCGACGTACAGATCGCTCTCCAGAACGGGTCTCCAGTGCCTCGCAAGAGGCTATGAAGACTAACCAGTCCAAGCCAAACGGCGCAGGTAGCGTCGAAGGAGCCGCGAGGCTCTCTTGACCACTCCAAAAGACACAAAACAGCAATTGCAAGGCCTAACAAAGGCTCTGTAAAGTAAGACGCTCTCCTCCCTTTTGAGACACACAGCACATTTTTTTTTCAACGTGGACGAGATCATACAGTGAATATTACAGGACTATCAAGAAACCTAGATGACGTCCAAGAAATTATCTGTAAGTGCAATCCTAAAGTGCTGTGTGTGCAAGAAACGCATGTAACTTTCAAGCAGACAAGCTTCCTCCGACAATACATGACTTTCCGGAAAGTCCGTGAGGATACTGTCGCATCATCTGACGGTGTTGCCATGATTGCTGACAGAAGTGTAGCATGTCAGCATTTGAAGCTCCAAACGGCGCTTGAGACAGCGTCAGTTCGAGCCGTACTTTTAAATAAACTCATTACCCTCTGCTCCTTGTATATGCCGCCACATTATCAGCTTCACCGACGCGACTTAGAATCAATTATAGATTAACTCCCAGAGCCCTATCTGATTCTTGGTGATTGTAATGCACACAGTAGTTTGTGGGGTGATTCACGCTGTGATGCGCGAGGTCGCGTTATTGAACAGCGGCTTTTTTTCCTTTGGAGCATGTCTCTTGAATACGAAGGAGCCCACGTATTTTAATCTGGCTAGGAAGTCCTACTCTGCCATAGATCTTAGCATTTTATCGCCGACGCTTTAACATATTTTAATTTGAGTGTACTTAATCAACCGTGTGGAGTGACCACTTTCCAATAATCCTAAGTACGCCGAAACAAGATAAACTTCCCCCGCAGGTCTCTTGGTGGAAGGTTGACTCAGCCAATTGGGAACGGTACCCAGCTCTTACTCACATGACGTGGACTGAGATGTCCGGTATAACCACAGATTATGCTGTTACATATTTTACAGATTTTATATTTGATGCCGCCGGTAAATGTATTACTCAAGCCAGTAGCATGAGTTCCAAACAGCGTGTTCCCTGGTGGAACGAGGCATGTAGGCAAGCATGGAGAAACCAGAACAAGGCGTGGGCGCTGCTTGGCGATTCTCGAAGAGCAGAAAACATAGAAAACTATGAGCATGTCAAATCCCAGGCAAGGATAACGCGCCGACAAGCGAGACCAGAGAGTTGGGCAAAGTTTATATCAATCATCAACTCGTACACAGATGAGAGAGAAGTCTGGAATAGAGTGAAGAAAGTTAAAGGACAACAAACGTATGTCTTGCCTTTACTAAATAGCCATGGAGAAAGCCTGGAAGATCACGCAAACTTTCTTGGTGTACAATTTGAACACCAGATCGAGCTCCTCACACTACTCCGAAACCTTCCTGAAGTAAAAAACGCGAATAGAACCACAAATGTTAGAAAGAAAATGTGCAAAAAGTGTGGCGTACAACGAAGCATTCTGCATAGCAGAACTGCAGGTAGCACTGAACTGTTGTTATACATTCTCCCCAGGTTCAGAGCGCATAATTTATGAGAACTTGAAAAACTACCCTCCGAAACACACAAAAAAATTTTGCCTTTACAACGTTATATGGTTTTCCTGCGAGATCCCCTCTGTTTGGAAGGAGGCTATTATAATTCCAAGTCTGAATCACGCAAAGGACCCTTCTTCTGTATCAAGTTACAGACCTATAGCATTACCAAGTTGCCTCGGAAAAGTATTAAAAAAATGATTAACTGTCGCTTACTACACTTCCTTGAGTCAAACAGATTGCTTGACCTATACCAGTGGGGTTTCGGGAGGCTCGATCTACCAGTGACTATCTCATACGTATCGAGGCACGTATCCGTGAAGCTTTTGTTCATAAGCAGTTTTTCTTATCTGTATTCCTTGATATGGAGGAAGCCTAGATACTACGTGGCGGTGTGGGATATTGACCTCTCACACTTAGGTAGCGCGGTAATATGTTCAATGTTCAGTGTTCAGGTTATCTGTCTAATCGCGAATTCCGTGTTCGAGTGCCCAATGTTTTGTCACTAAAATTTGTACAGGAGGGCTGCAGGGTTGGGTGCTCAGCTTCGCGCTCTTTATAGTAAAAATGCCTTCTTTTCGTCTACACATACCACGTAACATATTGTATTGAACATATGCTGACGATTTGCAGACAGGATTTCAATCAAGTTCTCTCCCAATCTTTGAGCGACTCGTCCAGCTTGGTCTTAACAAGGTCTCCAAATAGGCTGATGAGAAGGGCTTTGGACTGAACCCACGAAAAGCACATGTGTTGTTTTCTCTAGAAAAATAGGCCTGCACCCTAATGCGGAAATTGTGTTCCATGGTGAGCGTCTGCGTGTAAACAGGGATTATAAGTTTTAGGCATAATTTCAGACGTGAAATTAACCTTTGTACAACATATAAAGTATCTTAAAAACAAATTTATGAAAACAATGAATATCTTAAAGGTGCTGTCACGCACAACATGGGGTAGTGATAAAAATGTCTTATGAAATTGTTTGAAAGCCCCACACCCCCACCACTAGACTATGGAGCCATAGTTTACCAGTCGGCTACTCCAAGTGCTTTGAAAATGCCAGACCCTGTCCACCACTTGGGCATTTACCTGTCCACAGGCGCCTTTAGGACAAGCCCAGTGGAAATCCGTAACACGGCCTCTTAACAGAGGCCCCTGCTGCGGTAGCTGCAATTAAAGAAAGCACGTACCTTCCAGCCTTTGGGGCTCAAAGGCCTTGAGGAGACAAACTTGCTATTTCCATATCCTTGCATTTCAGCCCCATGGTTACTCGTCATTCGTATCATACCCATAGACCACTCCACGTATCGAGGTCAAAATTTTGTACTACATATCGTTTTACACGTCTACGATAACGATTGATTCTAGACCACTTTGCAGCCATGTTACATCCCAGCATCGCAAATCGCCAATCAGCGCTTAACACAACGTTATCAATCATAGCGCTCTTTGGCTACACCTGGCCCTTGCGCCATCCACAAAGAACACGTATCATCAGACCATGACTGTTGAGTGCGAGTGCCGCTTGGCAGTTTCAGGCGACACCAGAAGGGTGGTCAGTTCTGTACCACGCTGCCTAAGCACCATTTTAAGAACACACAAGCCCCTGACAGTAGGCTGCGAACAGTATTGCAAAAATAGACTGCAAGGTACTATTTGCTGTAACGAAAGCCAACTTAAGCTTTGTTATGCATGAGCAAATGTAAGTTGTTTGTTTGTTTGCGTCACTTAAGTACCTCAGTGGACATACGCCCTCTCGCTCACGCTCAAGATATTTCACATGCCTCACTCCGACGTCCTCCCTGATAAAGCCTACCCGATCTGGTTGAATTACTAGTCTTAGGGTACTGAAGAGGAAGCTTTAGCTCACGCTCAAGTTCAGTGTGCTCTACTGAAACACATGTAAAGCGTAAAAACGTTTTTCTGAGATAACCCCTCGACCGATTTTAATGAAATTTGTCGCATTTGAGAGAGAAAGCTAGGTTTTAGTGACTGCTGGAAGCGGCAATTTGAGATAGGGCCCACATGTGCTACCAGAAGGCATCAATGTAGCAAGGTAGCATATGTGGCTTTATTGACCAGTTGCCTTTACCCAAAAAGATCGCGTTCTCGTGACGCCTGCGGCAAAAAGGACGTTCCCCGTCGCCCGCAAGGTCTCTGAGTGGTGGCGCTGGCTAACACTCCCAGGCTTCTACCAGGACATATAAATACCCAAGAAAGTGAAAGGGGCCACAGCGCCGCGGTAGCTCAATTGTTAGAGCATCGCACGCGAAATTCGAAGGTTGTGCGTTCGGTTCCCACCTGCGGCAAGTTGTTTTTTCGTCCACTTTAATTTCCATTATTTTTCGTTTCTTTATTTCATTTATTAAGCACAAGTAATTCCCCCTATGTTGTCCTTGCTGTCCGTGTTTGTTGGCTTCTTATATCATTGAAATTCATGTGTAACTTATCAATTTTGTCCGCTTTAGATGTACTAATATTTGCAATTCATATGATTGTGACAGTATTTTTCATTGCTGAGTTAGTCAGTTATAAACGTGATTGTTTTGTTTCCAGAAAACTTGCGATTTTCGCTAAATTTTAATGAAAGATTGACGACCTAGATCGAAATTCTAAACAAACAGTCATTATATCTTAGAGTTCCTTTAGTATGAAACAGACCTTGTCAAGTTTGGGGCAATGGTTGCCGAGAAAAATTAATTCTACTTTCACATGTATCTATATAGTAGCACCCATGCTAAAGCTTCCTCTGAACACACACTGCAGCGTTTATGTTTCTATCTCTGTGTATAACCGTCTTGGTTATACACAGATATCTCTGTGTATAACCGTCCTGTGTATAACCGTCTATAACTTGGGTCACTGCGTCTTGCATGGTTTAATAGATCACCAAGAAGGCTGTGATGAAGCAACCTCGTTGGAAATGAACTGTTAGACCAACTTCCGGAACAAGGTATGCGCAACAGAGTGTGTGATGCATGTCAATAAATCTCTTTGATGCCAACTTTCGTCACTGGTTATGTGTCAGTGGGTATTTGGTACTTTCGAGTGGCTAAAAAATTCTAGAAATTGTTCCCCGGTGGTAGAGATTTATACAAGATGCGTTGAGATGGTGGAAATAGGGTGTTTCACTACATTGCTTCAACGCTAATTGAAACGCATTTCTTCATTCATTGTGAGATGGGCTTTATCGCAATTCTTCATATTGAATAAGGCATATAGGTAATAAATATAGGTATTGAAACATGGGTATTGCTGCCTTGTCAAGTGCCCGATGCTCTGACCATCAAGCCACAGTTACACATGTGTTTCTATTGTCCAAACGCCAACTAGGTTTCTATCGTCGAAACGTCAACCGCATAAATGTAAATCATTTGTGCGTTTTTTGTTGATACATGGTGTCTGCTGCCTTCGACAGACATACTGCAGTGGTAGGACTTGTAGCAGTCGATTGAGGGCCCTGACAATGTTTGGAGCTCAAGTGCAGTAATCATGATGAAAAAGAGAAACTGAAGAAATAGCTTCGGTTCACTGTCCTAGGCGGCACCATGACGGCTGCCTGCTTTTTGAAGACTATGCATAACACTGAAGGCGGCATGACGTGCGATATAGGAGTTCAAATTTAATTTGTTTGTACAAGTTGCATCATCACAAGATTTATTGCAAAGTAAGAGAAGAAAAAATGGATTTCATAAAGAGATATCCAGGTATTCACGTCTTGTTTGATGCCTTGAATTTGAAGATACAGGCTGCATAGGTATAATACTTCCTATAAGCCTCCAACGACGCCAGCGTAGTCATATCGACACAGTGGCAAGAATTATCTAACGAAGATGCGTCTTTGTCGGTTTAGTTGTTGTAACAATGGTGAATCCTGGTTCCGTCCTTTGGAGAAGTATGTTTTGACAATATGGTTGATACATACGTAATGACGTACTCGTGAACTTGGCAAATTTTTTAATACAGCCTCTACTAGGGCCCCGCTCAATCGAGGAATTTCGAACTAGGAGGTCATAAACAGCTTGGTTGCCTAAGAGAGAACGAGAAAAACAATAACGGGTCATCCTTTCTCCAAAAGGAAATCCAGTGTCAATCGCTGCTATTTTGTCTCTACAACATAATATACTTTTGCTACAAGTGAAAGCAGTTCAATATACTTCAACAAAATATGTGTATACTTTATTTTCAATTCTATGCAAAAACATTCTAGATATTCTAGATATGAATAAAAGTACTCCGCATACTGTCATGCACTTTACTGGAAAGCATGACATGAGAAACGTGATACTTTCAGCAGTAAATCACCTTCTTTTCGCCGAATAATCGCGTCTTATTTAACAGGAATCAGGCCAAATGAACAAGTTCAATCACTGCCAATTTGTACTGGAAATTACGCGTGGTACCGTATTACATTACGAGCTGTTTATACCGTAGGTGATCTTCTGTATTTAAAGAATATGTTCAAGAGGCAAAACCCATCTGAAAAATACAGTACCCCATAATTTTTTCAAGTACATGGTTCGTGGATCTCAAAATTACAGAAGTGGTAAAGAAAATTAAATAGGTGAGAGGTACCAATAAACACCTACAAAAATAGACACTTACGGACATCTTGTTCTAAAATGTGGGAATTTGTGTTGTTATTTGGAAAACATTCTTTACATTTAAATCGAAGGGATATATCTGGTTTATTCTTCTCTGTAGAAACTCAACCTATGCAGCCGCCTTCTATGCATTTCGTATTGCTCAAAGACACAAAAATATTTTTCTTTGAGAGAATGATTTCAACACTGCGGATATAATACCTAAAAAGCGTTTTGATGAACTATATGTGTCGTAGATGTATTAACTATGTAATGAACACGTGGCACAGTTCAATTCTGCCAGGCACCTGCTGGACACCAATATAAATGGCCACCAGTCGAAATAAATACTGTTCGCCAATAGACATCCTATTCCTGGTGCCTTTTCTGTTCCCAACAAATTGGTGTTCTGTTCTCGCAGTAGGTATTCAGGGTATAAAGGACCTCACATTCAACTCGATAAGTCTCTTCTGCACTACACTATAGCGGATACACGTGGAATTGTTCTTAGCTGCGAAAATTGAAGCGATCAATTTTATGTTTTCCGGATCATTTACAAATCGCGCGCTTTAGAGCTCATTTTTTGTCCTTGAGCTTTATATTTTGAAGAGCCGTGCGATAAGAGCGCTACAACTTCAAACACATAGTAACCTAATTTACAAAAATATATTAAAAGCTTTCTAAATAGTTGCATAAAGCCCTCATTTCAATTTACTAATTGCATCCGGTGTGTTTCCAAGACGCATCCGTTTGAAATACATTTCGAAGATGACTTCAGCTTCGAAGTTAAATTTATCAAAGTGTGGGGCGAAATACATGAGCGTTCTAGTTACTTTTGTGCTCCAGTGCATAAAGGAACATTTTTTTAGTGAGTACAAGAGTGGATCACTTAGGGCGAGTGTGATGGCGCATATCTCAAAACTCACGCCATTCTGTAAATTCAATCCAATTAAATAAGCCTTGTACCATCACCGGGCAGAATTTGCAAATTTCAATATGTGGCGTAAGGTTGCTCTTGGAACATTTAATTGGTAAAGTTCTGTTAATTTGTTAAACATGTGGTTTGCTTTCTCGTGCATGGAGTGTCCGTTTTACTGAAGAATAATCCCGCTGAAGGACTACAAACATATTAGACAGCTTAAGTTTAGCGTGTTTAGCGCGACAGCGGGCTTAGCAGTACAGGGGGATCAAAATGTGCAAGCCTAGAACAATAAATGTGCCATAGCGTTTAGCCTACGCCTGCTTTTTTCACAGTTTATGTTATCCAGTCATTTATTACGAACGAAGTGAATTCAGTTCGAAGCAGGGTACCGTCTTCGTATGGTTGTCGTAGTTTACGTGTAACATACCGCCGGCCCCGGTCACCGGGTTCGAAATGACTTTGGCGTTGATTTTGTAGAAGTTGCTTCGTTTGTACCAAGTGACTCTGTAAGCGGCTTTTTCTTAGTTTCAGTCCCCGCCGACGATAGAATATTATCGATAACCTTCTGGAGTTTTCGAGATTACTTTACGTTTCGAACGCATCAAAGTCTTCCGCTTGAATCCTTTCTGGTGATCATGATGATCATTTATCAGAATCCCCTTTGGGAAGGGGTGACGAGAAATCGTCCCCTAACCCGCTTTAGTTACTCAGGTATGCTAATAATGCCTTTCCTATTAGTATACTTGTACTAATCTCTTTAAGCATCTCTGTCTACCTTGTAACGCTATGCCTGTAAACGGTCTGGTCGTATGACTACCTTACTTCTTTCTTCCAGCAATAATCTGAACGTCTCCTGATCATTGCCACTGCTGAACACGTGATGATTTTGTCTAATATCAATCAAAGCGCTTCTGGAAGTTGTTCGTTGCGTACTGGTATCGCTGGCTGAAACCCTTCGCATTACGTTAGAATATTTAGGATGTTTAATAGTTTAGGCCTTTTAGCAGGTTCCCCTCAAGTTGCCAGCGCAGCCTATCGCTGAAGTCGAAATGTAGGCGTGATGGCACCAGACATCTGAGATCAGAAAATCTCGAATGCTACGGTAGACTGCTTATACTGATTTCGCCGCGGATCGGCTGACATATAAAGTAAATACAATGCTCTCCCGGCTGTCATGGCGCTACCTGTCGTACTTTTCAGACGCACGCACAAAGCACAGCGAATAGAAGCACTTAGGTGCACTATGCATGGAAATTTCAAAGCGTAGTGAAATAGAACACTACATGAAAAAGGATGCTATAGCGTAAAGCTATTCCAATTCTACAATGATATGATAGATGATGATAGAAGAAAAAGTTTTTGAGCCACCCCGACATCGCCTGTCTGTCACACGACGTGCCGATCTGATGTGATGTCTGCACAGTGACTATGCATGATTACATGAAACTCAAAAACTATTTCTGATTCCAAGTCTTTTCGACATGTAAAACTCTTGCTCGGGCTATTTGGTTCATGCTTGAAGTAGTAAAGGCAAGGCGCAGAAGAACAGGTGCCGGTCCTGTCGTTTGTGTTCTTCTTCCTGAGTCCTTGTCTTCTGCGCCTTGCCTTTACTACTTTTCGACATGTTCCCTCTGATATCGGTAAAACGTTTTCGGAATGCGCCCACTTCGCCAATCTATCGCGCGACGTAAGAAAGCCACGAAAGCTCACCTCACGAAAGGGATGTGCTCGTCTTAAAGACGCAATACTACGCCGAACAAAACTTATATATATTTTTTGAAACTGCCCCTTTCCGAATCGAATAGAAGATGGCTGTTCTCTGACAGATCTTGCGCCGGCTACTCCGATATGCCGGGGAGCATGATTTTAATTCAATATAGTTGAAATTTTAGTGGCAGAATAGCCTTATTGAGTCCTTTCGACACGTCTACCACATCGCTCTGCTAACTCTTCCTTCCTGATAATCCGTAGTGGCGTATTTTTAACCTTCTTCTGCGCGCTACCGCGGTATTCCACAAGCCACCGCAAGCTAATGGGAAGCGAACCAATCCCAGCCGCCGGCAGCATGCTACCTATGTGGTTGTGTATTTTTCTGTGCTTGCTAGGTACCATATAAACGCTCTGCCCTTGAGCGTGCTCTACGCCTCTCATCAGTCAATTTTATAACAAAATCTTCTCATTGTTGGCCATAGTATTCACTTTGAAACCGAAAAAAATTGTCCTCCTATAAACGAGGAGCACATTTGATTGGGCTTTAGAAACAGCGCTCTGAGTTAGGGGTTACGTAACTTTTACGTCAGGAGACTAGAATGAAAACAGATTTGAGTAGATTTGCGTTATAGGGCCCCTACGCTATCACGCTAAAACCCGCTCAGTGACGACAGTAGCGGGGAGCGAGAAACCTGTCGTATGTAAGACGGAAAGGGAAATTGTACGCAAGCGACACTTTGACCACTCTCGGTTCTTAATAAATTGCGTTTATCAATAGAATTGTATCAGAAAATATCGTTCTATCCATATAAAGTGATCTCACCTTTATGCGCCACATACTTCAATTACGCTACGTGCTTTCTTTATGCACTTACTTATTATATACTCCCACTTTATGCAGTGGCACTCTTCCGTACCTTTCTTCGGCTTCTTCTACAGGACTTCAGTAAATCACATGCGAGTGTGGCGGCTGTGTTATTTTATTCTATGCTCGTTTTGTTTTGGCGCTACACTGGCTTGACACATGTAGGCCTTTCGCATATCAAATGGTTGGAAGTGAATTCCCGTGCGTGCTTTCTTTGTCGTAATATTTGCAAGTACCTTTTCGCCCCATGGAAGCAATGGTGTGTTAAGCACAGTTTTGCTAGCAGGCAGGCTGCTTAGACCTGTATGCAGGCACAATACGGCCTCTGCTTGGGGAAGACAATATTTCGGATATCGTTGAGTAATATTTTCTTTTTCAGTAGCCATAAATGGGTTGATAATAATGATTAGAAAGCCGGCCTCGCGCTTCCATTTTCCTCTCACGAATAAAGCTGCTCTCTTTAGCTATCTCCTTAATATACCATGCTTTTGGTTGTCTACCTCAACCAGTTCTTTTATTTTATCAGATGCACCAATTAGTACAAAATACCGAACACATGCTGTTTCTAATGTTTAGGTAAGGCACATTTTGCTTTGTGACTTATTTTTAGAGTGAAAAAAATACATAAAAGAACGGAAACGCGACGGCTCTCTGTTGACAGTTGTGTGCTCTAATCAATACAGTAGAATAGCTTATTACCTTTCATTGAAAATGTAGCATAAAAATAAAGTAAGTGATAAATATAATTGAACAACACCAACACTTGTCTGCAAAAGATCAGTCCTTCTATCGAGTGGTTGCAGGGAATTTTGGGATTGTTTACTCCAGCAAAACATTGTTGTAATACTAACCAGGAAGTGTAATCCTAAGTACCGCACATCTCAACTTCTTGCTTAGATACTCCATGTTTTCAGTTAGGCTGTCAGGCATATCTGAAAAAGGAGAAAGTTTAGACAGAGGGTTCCTAATTGCGTATAACAAATTTTATAGGGCCATCTCAGTTGCAGAAACGAAGGCATCATGTCTAGTGGAGCGGGAAGCAACATCTCCGATTTTGTTTGATCAGCACGAAAGTTATGTGCGTGACAGCCACAATGAAGACAGCGTACAATAAAAAAATTGCAACGAGGATAGAAGTCGCGTGGAAAACTTTTTATTACCCCTGCCCTCAGTGGTAAGTGTCCTCAGTGAAGAAGCAAGTTATAGTAGCAATGTCATCTATGAAGATACACAGCCCAGCCCTCAGTGAAAAAATACAGAGCGCCGATAATAAAAATTATTCGAGCATGTGAGCGAATGTATAGGCACTGCGCGAGAACGCTCTTCATTTGTATGTAGTTCGCTGTTATCCCATGTGAACAACGAGCATAGCATCTCGCACTAACTCATGTTCGAGCTCCGACATGAAAGTTGTAGACAGATGGACCAGGAACCTAGATTACGTATGAACGCAATATGTGCACGTGGTGCCTGGCGTAAGCAAGATCATTAAGAGTATGCCGTTTCTAAAACTTCCTATGCTCTTGTTTCATGCCATGCGTTTGTGACCTAAAATAGAAATGCGGTAAGGCTATCGGTAGCCCTTGATCATATGGAAGTATCAAACACGTAACTTGTTTTAGGGATGAGGCTGCATGTGAGGTGAGCCAGCAATTTTTCCACCTATTGGCTGAATGCAATGGGCTAACAATGCTTTGTTACGAATAACACTAACGTAGTTGATGTAGTGTAGTTATGTAACAAATAACGTAGTTGAACGTAGAACGTAAGCAAGATGCTCTATGCGGTGTGAAACGTATGATTTCAAGGGGAAATTCCTACTAACACTATAAACGACTTCGGCGCGAACGCAGGCACTACAGCTGACTACCCTGATGCCTGACTATATTAAGGACACAAGAAAGTTGGGAAAGTTGTGAAATAATGTCTCAGATTAATCATTACGAGGCACAATATCCTTGTAAAGCAACGCAGCGGCTATGGAGACGCCGTCAGAAGACGGTGAGGACGTGCTCAGGCAGAATTTCCAACACATCAGTTTATTTGATATGCTAAAAAAAACACTTTATTTTCATATGGCCAGCTACAGAAAAGCCCTAGCAACAAATGGCCTCCCGCTTAGACGCAGAAGTCTGGAACCACTTTGTCACGGCGCCTTTAAGCATTTACCTCGGCTTTAAAATGCGTTTTGCTGATGCCATTGAGTATATCAACAAGTACAATTTATAATGATTGCGCACAATGATCAACGTCTAACAGTGTGTTGCTTCAATACGAACGTTTCTCTCCGTCTTCAGCACTTTACAGCTCGTGGCTGCTCGCTGCTGCTATAGTGACGAATTTACCAGACAGGGCGATGTAGTCAGTGTGCGCCCGCCTAGAGAACTATGGCCATTAGGAACGCGCAACTGCTCATATGGCTCTGGGTATGTGTTACAAATAGAAAACTTAGGCAACTGAGTATGTGAAACTGGAGATGTGGCACTTGATAGTTGTTCAAATGGACAAGTACAACGAGAAGCAAGAGATGAAGGTGACAAAACAAATGGAAGTTCGCTAGAAAGATGTGAAGAATTTCTCATAAAATAAGCCGAGTGCACACAATGAAGGTAGGCGCACACCATAAGACAACAACGGGCATTTAATGTAGAACATTTTGCATTGTAGTACTCTTTCTGCAGAGTTTGTGCCATGATGTAGGCCCCTTAACCAAGGGAGACCAACAGGAGCAACGAGTGCCACTGGTGGCACTAACCTCGCCACCGTTCGAGGCAGACGTCGAGTTATTTCAGTTTCCACGAATGCCACCTTCACCTAAGCTGATGTTTACATGTGTGCGTGTTCCCTTATCATTTTAATATTAGCTAAAAGATCAGTGCGCTCAATGAATTTTAGTGCAGATGTTTAACTTTATTTATTTGCAGCGGGAATAGTACTGAACGCTGTTTCGCTCACACGCATTCGTCTGCTTTTACCAGGCGCCGTAGCTCGGCGAGCCTGTCAGCATGAGAATGCGCCGATGCGCATGGTTATTATGGTGACGAGGGTTCTGTTTCCCTCTCCCTTCGTGTGGTGACGCTGTTAAAAGGATAGTGGAGGCACGCCGATGATGTTCTTGTATCAACCGGCAGCAGCTATGCCGGAATAAAGCAACGTCGTTCGTCGTTCCGCGTCGTGTTCCTTTCTCGGCTCGGAGCCCTGCTCGGCCAAAACGTAACAAGGCAAATTCTCCCGCTCACTTTTCTTGTTTAAAGACGCATAAATACACATCTTTTTGTCAGTCTTCGAAGTTTGTTGCTCCTTCCCGCGTGTATCTTTCGCCCGACTAGCCACAATACATGCTGCTGTTTCTAATGTAACCACACTGGTCAACAACGTGTTTCCCAAATGTCTAACCTACACAGTGAAGCATTTCAAGCACACCATGTCACCTAACGTGGGAACACGCATGTCTGGAAATGCATCATAACAGAAGCAATTATTTTTCTCGAGTAGTCCATAAAATACCACTATTCTATTAAAAAAGTCACAGTTTCGCAGCAATTGCGATAGCAAATAGGTGGGCACTGATACAAAGTGAAGGTCGTAGTTTTATCGGCCGTATAAACAAACTAAACAAGCATGTTTTCACGTGCGCACAAGGAAACAAGAACACATCTCAATCGATGACCGCGGAAACCCATTGTCAAAACGCTGGAGTGACGATGCACGGCAGCAGCAGCGACCGAACTGACATTCGTGCTGAGTCGCGCATCAAGTTAACCTAGGCCGCGAAAAGACAGCGCACGGCGGACTCTCTCACCGTCACATATGGTGTTCGAGGTAGACTGCCCCAGGCGGGCTCTCACGGCTGCCGCGGCCGCCAGAGCGCGCCCTTCCCTCCTTACTAAACTCCCGGAGCCTTGATCCTTCCTCACCGCTTTCCTCGCTGGTGTTAACGAGATCAAACCAAGATCGCTGGCTCAGCCTCGTACGCTTTCACTCGCAAACACAGCATACGGCGCCGGCGACGACTTTATCTACCTTAGACTTCATACGGAACCCTATGCCGACAGCGACTGCCGAAATGCGCCTGGGGTGCCTATATCATTCTTATATAAAAAATACAATTCGTTAGATACCTGTGATTGGAACTTCGTTAACACCCCAATTTGTCAAATTCATTAACCACGACGTGTGCTTCAGAAACTGTATAATCACTTCTTCAAGTGTGGATTCGAAGGGATAAATAAATTCCACGTCTTTTCATACCTGGAATATGAAGATGCATGCGCTTCTGATATTGCAGATCAAATGTCCCCATTAGGCTGATGGATTTTCTGTGAAAAGAAGACCAGATGTAAATGCAGTTCGGGAATTATAGCGTGACTGTTTATAGTACTTCGTGCGGTTTTCGTAAAGTGATCGCAACAGGAGAACGGAAGTTTGGTTGATATTTATCGTTTGGTCCACTTCGCAATCACGGTCTGGACGTCCGGTGCTGTTATATAACCATATCGGCTCTCTCGTGCATAGGAACTGAAAGAGGCAGAGACATGTCGGTGTTAGCTTCGAAATGCTGCGATTCCTACTACCATGAGCATAAGCTTTCGCATATATATGAAGCGTAATAATAAAGCAAAAATTTTATAATTTAGGTGTATAAATCTGCTGTACAATACGTATAGTTCAGTAGAAAAAACTGCCAGAAAATATTGTAAACCATATTTCCGTCCAGTCTGTCTTGCGAAGGACATGATGGCGCAGTCATCATCATCAACAATTGCAAACTAGCAGTTGCTGGGTTTGTAGAACTTGTTTTAT
Source organism: Dermacentor variabilis (assembly GCF_050947875.1). Classification (NCBI taxonomy): domain Eukaryota; kingdom Metazoa; phylum Arthropoda; class Arachnida; order Ixodida; family Ixodidae; genus Dermacentor; species Dermacentor variabilis. The sequence goes on from NC_134574.1 coordinate 83,271,128, forward strand.
TACAATATAATCCAACTCCTAAGAATTGGAAAATGAGAGTGAGATGCAGGCCGCACGTATGGGCAATATCGAAAATGAAAATCCGACAACAAACGAACTTAGGCTAGAAAATAAGGAATGTATGTAAAAAACTATTGTTTTATGAAAGTATTATGTCTGAGAGAAGCTGGTAAAGTTTTTATACAAGATAAGAGTCATCCAATAAAGCCTTACCATATGAAAGGAATTTGATCACTTTATGTACAACTTCTTTCAGTTGCACCAACTTATCGCACGTAAAATCATTTCGCACTTTATTATGTCTTGTAGTCATCAAGCAGCGTTTAGAGATTGGCAGAAGCCTGTGGTTGGTCACTTGTGCCGTAAGCAATATACCAGCTATAGAAAGAAACATTACCTATTTAATGGCTGAAAGAAAACACAATTCGTCTCATGGTCTACAAAACCATTCCCCAAAGGTGAGATTCCGTCAAGCATAAGGGCTGTAAGTAGTTTTGAATCTGATAGTATTAGCAGGTATGACATCCGCAGGTCGAACACCTGACGGACCTCTCCGTTTGAAGGTCTGCGTATTCAAAATTTTAATGCATGTGTCGTGGATGTACAGCGGTCGATTCGTGAACAGTACCGAGCAAGCGTCGACTGGCCAGCAGTCAAGCCATTTGAACAGTGCAGAGCAACCAGAACAGCAATATCTTGCTGATAACTTGCTGATCTAGTAGCTCCGAGCCATTAGAAGACGCTGAATGGTCGCGAATTCGATGCTGGCGTAGTACTGTAAATGAATCTGCTAACTGCACGTATGTGGTTTCCATGTACTGATCTTAGTGGCCCATTACTTGGACATAGCCAGCCGAATTGAATCACGACAAAGTTTCAGAAACATGAATATATAAGAACATGCCCACGTGCCTGCGTGTATTGCACCAAGCAGCGAACAAAGAGCTAGCTTCTGAGACAATGCCTATACGCTAACGTAAAAATCTCAATACTCCCGTTAAGCCCTCGATGCAGCCAACTACAAGGGGTAATTAGTACACGAGCCACCTAATAGCACACAGATGTAGTAGACATAGTTCTATAGGCTACGCCAATCCTAGGCTATTCAACCTTTAGTGCACACTTCACTAGCTCCCCCAGAGAGTCTCTGTAGATTCGCCCAGAGGCTATAAGTCACATGGGCTGCGTCTCCTTCAAATATAACGCCCTTCGACGACATGGATGGCAGTAGTGGGGTCAACGCAAAGAAACCAGATAGCATGTCAGTCGCACTCCTACCTCGCATGCACGGATGTCTTCTAAATGTATGTGCGTATCATTACTCGTCCCCACCTATAGCGAAGCAGAACTTGTACTATTTGTGAATTGAGGTTCGAGCCTTGCAAACGATGGCAAGTCTGGGCGTTCTTCAATGAATCAAAAACTACCTGTAGTTTAGTAGCCGAAGACTGCTTCCTTACAACTCCCGGATGCTATCTGAAGCAAATAGCCCAATCACTGAGAACATGACTGAAAACAGCTACTGCGTGGCCAAATGCCGCGTATGTCCGGACGACCATATCAAGCGGATTCAGTAACTCTTTCAAAGTCCCTTACATACTTGCCAGTTTCGGCAGGCGACTGATTGTTTTATGATTGTCGTTGAGACGTAGTTCGCTCGGCTCTTTCTACAATAGAGCAATAGCGCACCTGTCGGTTAACTTACCGGGTCCTTCTGTGAAACGAACTACACATTCATCTGTGGAACGCTTGGTTTGATTGTAGTATCTGCGCTGTTACTTCATAGTCACTCATTCTTTCTACTGGGAAACCGCCGATCATCAGGTTAGTCTGGAGATGAGAAAAGCTTTTTGGAGAGTTGGTCCTTGCAGTGTCCACCCAAATGGCTATTTGATTGAGGCCAACAATAAAATATTATCGATTCCTACAATTTCTTCTGGGTGGATTTTCCAGAGGTGATTACACCTAGTCTACAAGTTGAAATCGTGCTTTCTATCTGCTTTATGAAAGTTTATTGGTCAACTAGGGAACTTTCTTCAATTGGTAGCTTCTCCATTACCATATTTACGACTCCCAATGCGGTAGCATCGCGGGTAGGTAAGCGGAACAGTGAAGGCGTGCTCAATATTAATATTTGATTTTTGTTGGTAATGCACTGGTAACTCATTGACATTTAGTTTTTAAGCAGCGCTGGTGGTTGCGTAGCCAAATGCGTTAAATGCGATTTTGATTTTGCTTATTATCTCGAGGCGTGATTTTCAGGAAGGAATTCTGTGATAAATGATATCTGACTGCCTCCATTTAAGGTTCTTGTTATGTACCTCGACCTGACATTTTTATTTAGAAAGGCCTGAAAAGTATGCAGGTAACCATCATTGTCCGTCTTTGCGATGATGTTTGGCGGCTATTTACCGCCACTGAACGCGACAAGATTAACAGTGATGTGCTTCCCGCAACTTCCGTAGTCGTGCATCTCTTTCCTTTTGATGCGGTCACTCATGCTCGAGACGTATCCTCTGTGACAAGTTGTGTTCAGTGAGTTTGACAAGGCAGGACATGGCCTAGGAACTTCTCCAAGTACATAGGTAGCTGTGGTTGTCTTTGGCAAAGTGCTCCTTCTAAGAAGCAATAGGCATATAAGCCAAGCAAGCAAGTTTGGCTTTTTTCCGCGCGGCAAAAGAAGCATCTTATCTAGATGCAGGAAGTACTGGGCAATACAGAAATCCTGCTTGTAGACCCAGGTCCTCTGAGCATGGTCTTTGAGAGATCTTGATTACTATGTCCTGTTATAGCCTAAGCTTTTCAGGTCAACACGTATGACCATGTGCAGCTATTTTAGGGTCCATTTAGTTGTCACAGGGGCACTGTTAGCGCAGACACTTTTATTGTTTCCACTCCTCATATACTGACCTGTACAGTACCCAAAGCAGCCACCATACGCCCATTCGCAATAGTAATGAACAGGTTATTGAAGCCCCTTCAACAACTAGCGATGAAGTTAGAATCGCCTCACAAGAAATGAAACGGGTAAAAGCGGCAGTGGAAGATGGACTACGGTTCGATTTAATAAAATATGATCGACACATAATACTTCAAAAACTAACGGCCTTTTATGCGAACTGTGTATCGACTTCAAGGGTCCCAGAGATGCGGAAGAATGCAAACACTATACTACTGCACTAACAGGGAGACGTTAAATAATAGAAAAAATATGGGCCCATTAGCTTGCTTCCCATCTTATGCAAAATACTCACCAAGATAATCTCCAATAGCACAAGTGCAACGCTGGACTTTAGTCAACCAAGAAAACATGCAGGCATCAGGACGGGATACTCTACAATTGATCAGATCCTTATCATCAATCAGGTAATCGAGAAATCCGCAGAGTACAATAAGCCTTTTTATATGGCTTTCATAGATTACGAAAAGGAATTCGATTCATTCAAAATACCAGAAGCCACAGAGGCACTGCGTTACCAAGGAGCACAGGATGCTTACGTAAATATCTTGGAAAGTACCTCCACTGATTCCACAGCGACTCCAATGCTCCAAAAGAAAAGTAGGAAGATACTTATTAAGAAAGTGCTCAGACAAGGAGACACAATCTCTCCAACACTATTCTCTGCGTGCTAGAAAGAAGTATTCAAGCTACTAAACTGGGCGAATATCTCATCAAACTTCGATTTACAGATGACATTGTCCTGTTCAGGGACCTTAACAGGGAGAGTATAAGAGCGGCGTTGAATATTGTTATGCGAAAGACAAAAATAATTATCAATAGCTGGGCAAGGAAACAAGAGCTCAGGATTTTAGTCAGTCTCTCAATTCTGTGAAGGAGTGCTTTTACCTAGGCCAATTACTCCCTGGGGACCCTGACCATGAGAAGAAAATTTACAAACGAATAAAAATGAGTTGGAGCGCATTCGGCTAAAATTGTCAGATCCTGACTGGACGCTTACCATTATCATTGAAAAGAACGGTGCACAATCAGTGCATTTTCCCGGTGCTGACATATGCAGCCGAGACTTGGAGACTGACAAAGAAGCTCGAAAATATGTTAAGGACCACGCAAAGAGCGACGGAACGAGCAATATTCGGCATGGCGTTAAGAGACAGGAAGAGAGCGGTGTGGATCAGAGAGCAAACAGCCATAGCCGATATTCCAATTGGCACTAAGAAAAGGAAATCGAGCGAGGTAGGTCATGTAAGGCGTTGGTTACATAACTAGTGGACCCATAGGGTTAAATAATGGGTGCCAAGAGAAGAGAGGCGCAGCCGATGATGGCAGTGGACTAGTTGGGGCGATCGGTGTAGGATAGGTGTAATTGGAAATCGCAGGGGGAGGCCATCGTGCTACAGGGGACAACGAATAGGCAGATGATAATTTTCTCAGCCACAGTGTTCATATAATAACAATATTTCTCAAGTGTATTAAATTATCCGGGCTCATTATATATTTATAAATTACCAGGGCTCATATATATCGCGATGCAAAATATATTTGCATACAAAATATAGCATACAGCGTAAGCTTGAATTTGTGCGCCTATGTGTTATTCACATTTTTTTTAAATCTCGGTAGAACCTATGTATATATATACATATATATGTAAGGAGAGAGAGAGAGAGATATTACAGTTTGCGTCCCACTCACCACTCGAAAAATAGCTGTTACGCCACTCTCCCATAAGAAAGAACTACAGGTGCATCGCCAGCGCTTCTCATACACTTTTGTTATACAGCAATGTAATTCTAAACGAACTGCCTTTCGTCTTCTCTGACGTATACTACTACGGCGGCACCGTGGCGAAGCCCCGAATGCATGTCAAAACGGGAAAACACAAATCATCACATGATTTTGCCACCAGAACGGCTACAAAACTTTTACGTTGCCCCAGAGGAACGCGCTAAACAGTAAAGTGGACTGACGGGCCTGTGCCCAGAGACGCAGAGGCCGCTCAACATCAACGTCCTATTCTAGATTAAAAGAAAGAGTATCAAAAGTAAACGTTCAGAAATAAATATCTTTTGTACAGCCTTCCAATTGGTATAAACGCATCCCCGAAGTAGGTGCGCCTTATCATGAGGCACATCACCCATCTTTATATGTTTGCGCCTCTTCCACTTCGAAACTACTCGCCCATCAACTTCAAACTTTTTTGGCACGCTCATTGCCAAATATCCCAACACGTAATTTTCTCTGCAAATCCTGTTAAGAATTTTGTAAAAAAAATTGTTGATATTGGTCTAAATTCACCATATTGCTTCATGAGAAAGGACATCGTGATCCAACGTAGCATCCGCCATTGAGAATAGTTAAGAAAGCGGAATTTCCTTTTTGGCAAAGAGCAACTTTGTAGGCGGCTCCGCGTAGTATTTTATTTTCGCACATGTTTTGATGCAACCTAGGTATCCCCCAGCACGGCAACTTTCAACACATTGTAAGGGACAGAACAAACATTTCTTGCAACAATGCTTTACGAGGATAAACAGTGCACCAAAATGATTGACAAGTTGGAGAGGGTCGACCGCAGTGTTTGGACGTTCGGCGTGGAATTACCCCAATGCATTTATTTTATGTAGAGCCTCCAACAACCGCTCCAATGCTTGCACAAGCATCCGCTTCTTTTAAATGTTCGTTTCTCTACATTAAATAAATTGTCAAAACTGATGACAGAAAGGTTTGGGATTGTGCCTCATTTTCCCTAGAGACAGCACCATTAAAGCGAACACTTAGTAGCAGATGAATGTAAGCAGTTGTTTACTTTTGCGATGGTACCTTCTTTACAGTCTTTTAGACGATGACGCGTGCTTCCTCGCACTATGCTCTGCAAATAAGCAGAAAACAGAGATTGTTAGTTTGCATATACATATGCGGACAGAATCGTAACAGGAAATTTTTACTTGCTATTGAAAGCGCACTATATTTGGTTTTGACATCTCCAGTTACTTTAATATATCGACATTTTGATCGGACATAAACAATGAATGCAAACGCAAAAGTATTTCAAATGAAATATCCTCCAGAGTGAAGAAGAATAAAACGCTTTGTTCTACTCTGCCTCTCGTTCCTCATACATTACGCTCGTGCATCTGCATTAGCTTTCAAGAGACGTTTGATTGCCGAAAAACTCCGAATTCTGGTGGTGAAAGATTTCGGGAGTTAAGTGCCATGGTACACATGTCTGTGAAGGAGTAGAATCGAATGTTATTTCGCACAAAAAATAATTTAGTCAAATTATTAGGCACATGAAAATAAGTTAGCATATATATTATCACGACAAATAACTCCCCACAAGAGTGATAGCGAAATCACGGTGTCGGATAAAAAGTTTCAGTAGCACGTCTACCACACACGCCCTTATCGCTTTGTCCAGGTGGCCGGTCGAACTCGTATTCTTTGAAGACATATTACTTTCACTTATTCTAATGAAATACTAGGCGCGATAGAAGCATAGTCTTGGCACGGGAGGGTACTCCCCTTTAGTATTTTCGTGTGAGGTTGGCAGGAATATTGCATATGCAGCAGAGCCGCGTTCATGAGCCCACTACGGGTAACTGTTGGTCGCATTTTTGGATTATGAATATATGAGTACCAATTTAGATGGATAGCCAGGCTCACTGTAGTCTGCGACCATTGTTGTTTCAGGGAAGAGGATTTCTGCAGGTATTGATATCGGAGATTCGTCTTATCTTGTCACTTTGTCTACCCGCGCCGAATCCTTAAGCCGGCAATTGTGTTCGCCGTCGTCAATTTACGGAATAATAGATTTTGTAGCAGTCCAACAAGGAAACTTGAACTCAACGCTTGCTCACGACAGAAATTCTAAACCCATACAGCTTATCTCGTCTGGAAATGAGCTTTTGACCTTTTTGCTACCACAGGAACGTTGCTTGTTGCTTGAGGTTTATTTTACACGCAGTCCAGAAGTATCATAAGTTTCCTTATGAGCGTCATTTCTGCCGGTGTTTTCTGCGTGCTTTCCAGTTGTGCGCTTGTGGACAAAAATCATGCTGTCTTGCATAGTGCTGTTTAGACTGTAAACATCTGAAAAGTTACTTTCTCCTCCGCCACCATGAGTTCGGCATCGCCATTGGTTGAATAGCTTTAAGGAGCGCTTCTGCAATGTTGTGTTACAGTTTTAGTTTTTTTGCCATATTCTGCGATTTTATTGGTCATGACGACCGGAATATTGTCGGACACAACTTTTCAAGGAAATTCAAATGCGGTCAATATGGCAGGTAATGTGCTCAGGGTTATCGCCGCCCTTGGGGATTGAAGAGACTTTACTTTCATCGACATATATATAGCGTCACTCCAATTATTTACGTTACCCCTTCTACAGGACAAGATACTTTCAACTCAAATATCCAGCTTGTTTTCAGCTTGATCTAATGCCCGTGCTGACAACTTGCGAAGAGCCCTCTGAAAGTGGTGGCAAGTCAGCTTCTTGCTTTACTTGATTTACGCGGCTGAAAGTAATTTCCAACGCGGGGAGCCAGTTTCGTTTCAGAAAAATGGCTCATTACTTAGACATCGAAGTATGTACACGTGTTGGTTCAGTACACTTTAGTTACCGTTTTTCTAAATGGAACAAATACCATCACTACACCTCAAAATTGCATTTCTGAAGCGAGTAAGAGCCACTGCACCAGAGGCTATAATGTCTCGGAGCTGAAAATTGAGCGTGATGCATTTCAGTCATATTATATTTGAAGAACCTTTCCGGCTAGGCGAGCTCTGAATCGCATCTCGAAACTCTGCGTTGGCAATTCTCAGGGCTACAAGGTCGTTGGATTCTTCCCTATTAGCTGAAATTGTATCTTGTAGTTGAATCTTGTAGTCGTTTCCTGCGCCTCAAGAAATTACCAAAGTAGACACGACGTTGTGTATTTGTCGGGCGCGCGCATTCAGCAACGCTTATGCTTGCCGGTCTGTTTCCGTGGCTTTTTATTTTTTTTTAAGTTCTGCGGTTTGCACAGTACAAGGCTATCGACGGCTTCATATGCTGCTTGAGGCACTACGTTGTAAACGCATTCAAACGTGATATCGCTCTATTTGCGAAAGTGCTACTGCAAAATTCTGTCTCTGATACTACAAATGAAACTGTCGAATGGTATAATATTTTGTAGCAAAATGATCCAAGTCCACTTCGCCTGCTCCGTAAGCACATTGTTCTGTTTCTCTATATTCAGACTCGGGGCCCTCTGAAATAATAGACTGTCTTCGAGTCAATGTGACTAAGCCTGCATTCGTCGTAAGAAAATCGCAGTAGTAAGCAATTTATGACCCTGTCGGCGCCTGGTTCCGCTACTGAATCTTGGAATAGCAAAGCATTTTTGATGAGCTTGGACCATACCTTTGATTCGGAAGCTCCGTGATCGTGGTGTAGTAGAGTTATGAAGTTTTTTGTGATGCAAGCAAAGCTCAGGCGATCTCCTAAATTCAGCTCACGGCAGGACGTTAGTAACATTGTTAGTTTATTGCCTTGGTTTGAGATGTTAACTGCCTTGAGGTAAGATTAGAGACGTTACATTTGAAAACTTAATTTGCCGCTTTTGAAATACTCAGGTGTCTTGCTTCGGCTCCAGGACTATCTTATACGCTGAAGGATTACCAGTCAATTCCACTGGTCTTTACCTATACCCAATAAAACCGTTTTATTAGTGTTACCGAGGACCTCAGCTAAGACAGTGGCAAAATCCTGTCTTCACCGAAATATAACCGCAAAGGATATCATGCACTTGTACATAGCGCGTAGTCTCTAGGACGGTCGTCCTTGCCTTCTTCAATGACCTATCAAAGTTCCCTTCTGCAGACGTTTATATATGTGAGTGGGCAACCTCGATTCACAAGCATCACATCAGCCCAGCATATTGTGAAATATTCTGAAAAGTGAAACAACCAGTACATGAAACTTTTTTTTTAAATTTTACCTCGGTCTTTGCCTAAGCTCCGTGCCGTGAATCAGCCACACCGATCACTTTAGTGAAGCCGGACTTAGGGCAACTACCTGCCCTAAATCCTACGACAGACGACATTTCGTGGTCTCTATAAAGAGCACAAGTGAAATAATTAAACGGTAATGTACGAAAGTGCAACAATAATGTGTTGGTTATCGAATAGTATGCACGCCAGCTCCCTAGGGATGTGGTGAAATTGACAAAATGCTAGGTTGGCTTAAAAAAGCTCTCTTCATAACATTGAACTTTCATCTGCCCTAGTAGTGAGCTGTTGTTAGTCGAAAGCAATAGTTTCAAGGCAAACGCAGTGTTTTGTTGTAGCACCTCTCCCATTGCGGAATCGCAGAATAATTGCCTATCATAACAAAGCCACAACGTAGCTGGCCGCAGCTACAGACATCTCTAGCGCGTATGCGCAAGGTCTCATTTTTCCACTAAAGGCCTTCAGGGCTTGCTTCCGTTTGTATTCTACAATATGACTAGTGCTACGTGCTGCGCAGCGGCCTTGTCTTGCACAGGCTTGACCGACGGATAGCAGCTACACCGAAATTGCGCGTCAACAGCTCAATGCGAAGGGAATACTGCTAAGGCGTGTAACCAGAAGCGGCTAGGATTGAGCGCCCGCTGACAATTGTGCGTGGGGTCAGGCATTATGCTTCGCCTGGTTCGAGGCTGCCTGAATGTGCAAAATAGTCAAAATTAACTAAATCTGACGGATACGACACCAATGAGGAGGGTGGGGCGAAAGTCTGTTTCCAACGCGGCCGGCTGCGGTCGAGCATGAGAGATGATATTCGTATACCTCCGGAAATACTTAATTATCATCCAAATTGGAAAGCACTCTTGAGCTACTTGAGCCAGTTGATTACGTGGCGTCAATAAATATACACAATAACAGCGGAAAGAAACGCGCTGATCCAAGCAGCCTTCTTGATTGATGTCAGATATTCGCCGATTGCAGCCGCGTATGAGTCGGTTATATTAAAAATAATGTGTCCAGAAAAGAGCGAGGAGCAGTTCTTTGTTGAAAAGAGAGCGTTTGAGAAAAACAGTGGATTCGCGCTGCGCTTGCGAGCTTCATGCGCTCCGTACGATACGGTGATAGGAGCATATGCTATACGCGGACTGTGCCTTTTTAACTAGGACAGAAGTGTAGCACAAGACCCCTTTAAAGGGGCTGCTCGCGACAAGTAAGTCTGAGATAGACGCATGCTCGAAAGCATGCGTCCGCACTTAATTTTGACGCACTGAACAAAATGTATGCGCTGCATTGTGGAGTCGGCAATTATTACGCAAGTTTCGTGCAAGCCATAAGGTTGTGCGAAAATATAGGAAGGGTGCAACCCGTATACACTAGAAGACCTTGATATGCACCATGGAGCGGCGGGTATGCGCACACATGATGAGTCCGACAAATTATGGCCACTCCTGGCATTCATAACCTTACTGCAGTACTGCGAGGAATGCGACAATGGTCAATTTTGGACGTAGAAGTTACCTCACCGCCGTCCATTGCTGGTCACACGATTTTGGCAGTGTCTGTACTGGTGGACCCTATGGACTTTTCGAGGGTCACCTGATTAGAAGGTGAAACATATCTCAAAAATGTTTTGCCTTCAAAGCGATGTTTAAAATATAAATTGGCAGTGGGACGCCTACTTGAGTTGGCCTGTGGTTCGGTACTATCACGGTGTATCTAATTTAGGTGCACTCTAGTATAAGGGCTGTCTTTGAGCAGTGTTCAATTGCCGCTGTGTTGCAGGAGCTGATTAGAAAACATAAAATGCATATGCACCTAAAGCTATACACGTTTCATAGTTCAACAACACTATCTTTTTTCTGGAATGTTTTACAGTATATCTAGCCATTGAAACTACTGTTCTCCGATCGACTATATCTTTCCTGCAGCACCCCTTACATAGCCAGCCAAAGTACAATCGTACATTTTCTTCTGATCCATAGTATTGGAAATTCCTACTTCTACTCGGATATCGCTGTTTTTTGCCTTTATCGTGAAGATTCCTGATTTTTCGTAACATACCTACAAAAGCTTCCTGAGAGTCTTCTCCCGCTCCTTTAATATTCTTGGACAATCTGCGATTCGACACGGTGCTATGCGCCTATGACGTATTGCATCTAAGCACGAGGTCGGGGGATTGAATCGTGGCCACTGCGATCGCATTTAGATGGGGGACAATTGGCAAAATGCTTGTGTCCTGTGCATTGGGTGAACGACAAGGAACCTTTGGAAGTCAAAATTAATTCGGAGTTCCCCTCTACAGTGTGCCTCAAAATTAAATCGTGGTTTTAGCACATATAACCCAAAAATTTATTGATACTGTTTTAATTATTACATGACCAGATCAGAAAAGAATACGAAAATACATTACTTCCACGTCTCGCTACGCAACAGAGAACAATGAGACGGGCGAAAGTTCGATGTGAACGATGTGTTCGACGCTCCTACCATGTCATACCGTCGTTCGCCATGTCCGCGTGGTCACCATTCCCGTTCGCCGTTGTCTCGTCGCCCATCGTCTCCCTCCCCACAATTCTACCGCTCTTCCTCATGAATTGGACTCCTGCCTCTGAAAATTTGACGATGCAGCTCCCGCGGGCGAAGCTGCATTCACACCTCGACCGTAAAATCCTCTTACCACATTGCAGACTAGACGCAACTGAATTGGCGTTAAGATGGACGGTGCACTTTGGCTGCGCTTGTTGACATGGGGGCGCATATATCAATATTGCATTCGGAGCTTCGCTCCCAACTTAAGAAGGTCACCATACCATCTATGTGACTGTTCATCAGAGTCGCCCACAGGGAAATGCTTGCCGTCCTTGGTATATCCTCTGCGAAAATAAGTATTTGCAGCTGCTGTACGACGACATTACTTGCTATGCTTGAGCACTGCTCCCATCAACTCATCCTAGGCATGGAGTTTCTTTCTGCCCACTCCGCCCTAGAGCTTATGGGACCAAATTACTTCATCTTGACCTACCTCACTACTAAGACACTACACCAACCGTTAGGTGCATTTGTGTTCCGTGGATTCAATCCGTCTGGCACTTCAACCCATTACGTAATGTATATCCTTTGAATTCCCGATGACGATTACGTCCTGGGTCCCCTTCTTAACGTTCTACTGGCCAGAAATATCTTTGTTCCTCATACTACCACTCTCACCGCTTCTAATAACCGGGCGTCCCTTCCCATCTTAAACTTCAGCTGCTGGACGCAATTTATACCAAAAGGCATGACTCTGAACAACTTCTGTTCTATCGATGAGTCTGCCGTTTCTGCATTAGTTGCCGGCGATCCTTCGCTCCCCACTTCCTTTCCTACCTCCAGTCATACAGCCGATCGTGACATTACAAGGATGCTACCACCTAACCTCCTTCCGTCAAAGGCTGCCGATGTCAGGCACATGTTGATGCCTTATCTTGGCATCTTCGACTTTGATGAGAGCCCTTTGAGCCAGGCATCTGTTGTCTCTGTTGTGGGATGAAGACGAGGACCAAATAAGTGCTCGTGTGGTTGTCGTTCTGTCATCTCGGCTTCTGTCTGTATGCATCGCTTAAATACACTTACTTTTTGTTTTGGCTAGTCTGATCCCTGTCACAATATACATGCAGATGGCCAAGATGGAAGCTGTAGGGATCACCATGGTCTCTGCGAGCTCTACAAGCTCGCAGAACTCGGGCATGCCTTGAACACTATCAGACGTACGTGGACTGGAAAACGGCTGATAACAAGCCCGTAATAGAGAGGAATACCGGAACGACTGCCTTTTTGGTGCAGACAATACAATTGGCAAATACTGTGTTTGTGTGCGCGCACGCACGTGTGCGTGCGTGCGTGTGTATGTGTGTGTGTGCGCGTGTGTGTGTGTGTGTGTATGTGTGTGTGTGCGTGCGTGTGTGCGTGTGTGTGTGTGTGTGTGTGTGCGTGCGTGCGTGCGTGCGGTCACTGATCGCTTCAGTCGGGTTTCTCCACTGAAGACGGTTTTGCTGGTAAAGTGAAGTCGGTACAATTACCGCGTCATTAGCTGCGGTGTAGGGAGCCTAGCATGGCGGATTGGCAATAACATAGCGCATATTGTAGATTGGATAAGAACCTGACCCAAGTAGGCCACAAGTCTTGAACATTTGTTGTTGACAGCAAAATCGTTTGGTACATGATTATCCGACTGTCAAATGCCGTCCGTTACAAGGGGTGTCATGTTGCTAAAAATCAAGAAATCACTAAGTCTCTATAAAGTAGGATCTGAAATCGAATGCATCAGATATTGAGAAATATGTTACGATGACGAAAACCTATTTTAAATGTGAATCTGATATGAATATGAAATATAGATATGATATGAAATATGAATACGATCCTAAATAATTGATAAACTAATTTTAGTGCTCACGGACGTAGAGGTTATCAATTAATATTGCAGAAGTTTGCCCGGCTGCATGTGTACCATGCTCAAGATGGGCATGATGAAATTGGACATTATTTGCGCAACCCATGACAGGCACACAACCTACATAAAGCAAACCGCACCACTAAAGATGTACGCATTTTATAGACCTGAAATTCTGAGGAATAATAACAGTGCCTTCGTCAAGCGAAATGCACAAGAGCGTTTCTCCATAGGCCAGGAATGTGTCTGAGCTTAAAAGATTGCATTGCTGGTTTCTTAATTTAGTTATTTTATTTTCTTGTGAGTGTATTATTCCCTCATTGATAATGCAGTTCTTGGTCTGCCAAACAAACATCGTCGGACATGTGGATTCCGCAATGTCCTCAAATTTCTACCTAAAGAGAACTGTCAAATTCCCACAAAGGATTCCCTAGTGTTTAAATAGTGACTAAACATTACCATGTAAATGGAATTCACGGAGAACCATGATATTGAACATATTAGGGATATGATGATTTTGAATGCAATTGTTAACAAACGTCCAAAAACTTACATTAGGGCTGCGTTTGAGTATTACAAGATCATTGATTGGATTAACTGATGAATAGCGACATTGTCATTCGTAATTTAATGCTGACAAAATTATAATATAATCACTTGTTCATATTTCCATTGGCCAACATTTCCCAAATCAAAATTAACTGATGCGTTAACATTCACAAATATCTCAAATATCTAACGTGATTTTTGTAAACCTTCAAGTTCGTTCTTCTAATTCACTCTCCAACACAACAATTCCACGTGTGACGAGATTACAGCAGTAAAATCAGTCTGCAATAAATTTATCTATCTGGATACAACGATTGCACGCAAAAATGTACAAAAAAATTCCTTCATACGCGTTCTCCCACAAGCAACACATTGACACCTGCTGATGCTTTATACCATATGCTTAAGGAACTCAGTTCAGCTATGTATGTGTACTCGAGGGCGAGTTAAAACAAATTCTTACCTTTATACCAGTCAGAGCTGATTTCACTCCACTAAATCTACATTCCAACATGGTTAAAGAGGTGGTAAACAGAAGCACCGTAAAAAGATGTTTTGGCACCATGCTTTGCCTGGGAAAGTATCCAGTCAGACTGCATATGGCGCAGAATTCCGGCAGCAGCCACACGGAAAAGGAGCGCATGAATACATACATATACAGAAAAAAACCGAAAATGGTGTCTATTGTCCCGTTCGGTTCACAGGTGTACCGCGCCATACTAACGCGGCGATGTATTGTGTTTTACATCATGTCGACACCTGCATATTTTTTCAAGGTTATTTTGTGTTCACATCTGCTGCGAAGGGAATTGAATCGTCTCTTTGCCAACAAAAATTTCTCTCTGTTTACGTTTTTGCAGGAGAATAGCGTGCTACTTTTCTGGTTTGGTTCGTCGACGGGTAACATTACACAATTTCAGTTTTATATATATTACTGGATGTAAATTGCTTTTTAGCCTACACGGTAACGAGTTAGAAGGTTAATCATTAAAAATTTTTGCGCCACCTCAGCGTATAATTCATCTCTCGTCTCGAATAATATTGCCTTATTACTGATAAAGAGAACGCTTACAATAATAAATAAATTAAAATTAGCGTACACCAAGTGCTCACAATAGGAATATCAGTAGTTGCGAACTGAAATGTTTATTAAATTGATGTTTACATCGAGGCTTGATCAGGATAATGAACTTCTGCATTGCAAGCAGTTCCGTGGAAGCCGCTCGCTGTATAATTTTGGCTGCTAATAAATAAAATCTTCGTGATGTCAATATTATTGCAAATTCTATCAAATATCCAAGTGATTACACATATTCATTTCTGGTCACAAGCTCCAGGAATTCCAGTCGTTGCATTCTTTACCGGTTGTGTAAAATGTACTTGCTAAGACTGCTGACCAACCTGCATAGAATTCCACATTCGCAGCATTTAGACGCGTACATTCGTTTCGCCCCTAAACAATTTCGTAGGAGCACTTGGCTTGTAGAATCGCAGAGGTAGATCAGGTGGCATACCTTACGGCATCTTGTGACGTATTGGTCTTTTAACGGGCAAAAAAGTGGTGTTTGACATTCTTAATGATAAGCGGACATAGTTCAACGGTCATCAAATGTAGAACAAGCGCTAGGTACCTGCTTCTGGGAACTGGCAGTTATCCTTTAGCGCTGATGTCACACCACCCGATCGAACTGTCAATTTCAGTAGCGAAGTTGTTGAAACGAATGATCTTGGCCAAAATACAGTGGTAGGTGCAGTACGTGAGGAAATGGTCAAATGATATGGTCTGGTTTGAACGTTTCCATTGTTTCAATGAAAATTCTCTGTGTCAAGTCACGTAATCCAGCAGCAAAACATTTACCATCTTTCATGTCAATGAATCGATGGGTCTTGCTGCTCAAGTGTATGCAGCGACGTGCTGGTACTTAAATTGAGGCTTTTATTTGTGCACACAGAAGGTGGCTCGACGTCTCAACACTACACACGCCGTAATGCCGTCATAGATGCTATTGACAAATCCACATCTTTCAATGCTTCACGCCTTCGTCTTGTGAAATGCGTACCAACTATTGTCCAGCTACCAATTTGTACAAATGAAATATGCGTCTGGACAAATTATCCCGTCAGAGCGACACCTCAAAAAGTGGCGAGTTCAATAACGGCCTTTATGGCTACCGCGTTAACTTTCTCTTTCTGTTGTGTATGACAATGAACAAATTTTTTCTGCTTCGTAAGCTTTCATGTATGTCGTATGCGATTTTCCTCTCTAACTACATGTTTTTACGGATCTTGAAAGTTCAGTGAGCTTATGACTGTCTAGCGGAAATCCTAAATATAGTGCCCCTGTGGCTTATGGTACACGTATGCGGTACAAGATAAATCGATGATGGGGAACAAGGGGCTCGAATGTGTTAATCATGATCATATAAAACCAACATGTAATGAAGCCAGGAAAGCATCGGGGAAATTAGTTGGGGTTAAAATTTCACTATAGACAATAACAAAGCAAATCAAAATGGGAATTGGTGAAATGATAACTTTTCGGCTGTGGGACATGAACCCACAACCTCCACATAACGCGTTCATTGCACTAAATATTGCGCTACAGCGACGGCTGTAAATTCGTCCTCGAACTTGGATATTTATGCATTTTACTAGATCTAGCCCTAGGAGTGTTATCTAGTGCCACTCAGAGCCATGGTGAACGGGTGTGGTACATCCTTTTTGGCCCGATGCCTTCACGTAACACGCGATCTCAGAAGAGCAGGCACGTGGCTAATAAACCTTGATATTCTACCTAATGACATCATGGATGTGTTATTCGAGACCATCGCAACCAATAAACTGGAGAAGCAGGGGAACGAAGGAGCTAGATTTTCTTATTCATAACGACCTAAAGCCAACAGAAATGAAGCCAAGTAACGAGACTAGCATCATTTATATTGATGAGTTACGAGATAATTGCGACGGCAGTCCATATTTAATTTATTTTGGCCGCCGATGCCTCTGACTGGCGGTAGCCTAATTATTTCGGCAAAGGATACACGACTTGTATAACTTTTGTTGTTTCCTTTGCACTTTCAGAAATGAATATATCGAAGAAGATTGGTGTATCTTCTTCATTCGTCACATGGAAATTATAATGTGTCGCAAAACCAATGTCATCGCCCTCATATAGCGAACTTGAGCACACTCAAAGCATTTTCTTTCACATTTGATCAAGAAAGAAAAATATCTTCGAAGCAAGACAATGTCTAAACCAAGCAAATGGGTAGTACGGATAGTACCGAAAAGAAAACCCATGCCATCCTGCACATGCACATGCTCAGTACCTCAATGTGAATCTCGACAGTGTATTCTCATTGGCTCAGGGTTTGAGGTAGCTTACATGATCTGTTTAACGACTTGCGATCATTTCTTCTTTCGCACAATAAGTCACGTTGACAGACATTACAATGTCAGTTGCGCACATTTGCGACCACTGTAATTTGTTGCTCCAAACTGCTCCGAAAGACTCTTTTGCATCTAAATTCTGCCACTGGAGCAGAATTTAGACGCAAATTACCAAAAACGTATTTTCGGCGGTGTGAATATCGGGAAATAGCAGACAACACAATACAAACCGTGGTGCCGCTGCATACATTAGCCTCATTCGTTCGGCGCGTTACAGCCAGCGAGACTGCCGTCGTGGCCACGGACGCAATCGAATTGATTACTATTTTTACGCACCAATTCTGAGGCGTGCTTGCGGCCACATTGAGTTCGGTGGCCACGCTGGCTTTGTGACGGCTTGATCAACGCAGTCGTTTTACACGTCTTGAGCTGAAGCGCAATCGTTTTCTGTACAGTCAAAAAAGTTGTTAGTGTTCCCCGTACTTGTTCTTGTTGCTTTCTCGCAACTTTATTAGTTTCTGTAATTACTTTTTTTAAGAGAACTTGAGGTAATCTAATTTAGCTTCCGACATTATAAGAACATGCACTGGGATCGGCTGTTAGACCGTGGCTCATGGCCTTTGTTACTTATGTCTTAGTAAGGTCTCTGATAAAGCTCGTGGTAAAAAAATGGCAACGAGAAAGAGCAAACGGGCCTACCCCTATACGCCTTCTCCCGCGTGCGCAAATCAATGGCTTAATAGATAACGTGACGCGTTCACCGCGCTGATTGTGGTTCATAAAGCAGAATCGTAATGTACGAAATACCATGCCTACGAAGCGGTCCTTCTTGATAAGACTATCAATAGAAAAGCAATTTCCGCTACGCTATGGTGAATAACAATTCTAAACCACAAAAGAGCCCCACGAAATTTGATAAAGATACTTAGTAAGCCGGAAAAGATAAAAGAATGAAACCTTAGGAGGCCGCCGAACCTTTAAGTTTTGGCCGCAGCTCCCCGCGAGGTCATACATTCTGATGGCGAATGCTTCGATGTCGGTAACTGTTCATTGGTGGAATCCTACTAGATCCTATCTCAGAAGAGGAGAATACTACTTAGCAAATTTCCGCAGCTTTACCAGGCGCACAGCGACCCAAACAAAAAAAAGTACTTTGAAATCCGCGACGCCCCAATAGCGCTGGTGGTTGAACAAAAAACCTAATAACCGGATCTTTGACTTTCATTTACTGTTCTAATAATCTGCTTGTTGCCTCGACATTGGAGGGCGTTTCTCGTTATTGTACCCATGGCACTTGCGTGGCTTCACACAGTGCCGCCGGTAGCATGTCGTTATTATTGTAGGCTCGCCGCTGGCGTCGTGGCGTGCTACGGGTGAATTTCTTATTTTGTTCGTATAGTTCTTATGGAGAAATTATTGATTGAGCTAAAGAGAACGCCAAGGTATAGTTCGTTTTTCTTCATGCGTTCCGTTGCAAACCCTACACATGTTCCAAACACACATGCATAGGTGCTGGAAAAATAGATGTTGCATGCTTCAATTGCTGTTACAACACACTGAACGGCATTGTCACCTCTGCAATGTTATTCCAAAGTGCTTGCACAATAATATTAAGGAAATGCAGTGTCCCTAAAGCGTTTGCGCTTTCTTTTTCCACAGTGGAACATAGCTGAACTGAGCAGCAGTTCTGTCTTTAAAGGCACTTACGGAAATGTGCGATAGTTTACCTGCATGGATTTCACCTGAATGCCAGTAGCGAAAGAATGAGAGCTCTCAGCCTTGCGCTTCCGTCTCATTCCTGTTATCCCTCACACCACGTCAGTCACAAGTTACTAGTAGATGGCGTCGCCATCATCAAGCCCAACGTGTCTGTCCCAAAGCCATATGCAGATGCGATAGACAATGCTTCATTTGAAATGCGTTTAAATGTATATGTCGAATAACTGAGGACAACCGCCGCTGACGGGTGAAACTCTCACTGCGTAAAGTAAATGTTGTAATAAGAAAATTAAATTTAAAACAAAATAATAAAGGTAAAAATGAAATAATAAGACTAATAATATAGAATACAGAGACTATGAGTTTAGAACCTGCAACTTCTTTCTTTAAAGTCAGGCACCCTGTTAACTGAGCAAACCATCATTTCTTTTCCTCATTGCCTAGCTTTACTACACAACACATCACAAAAACAACAATCACGTCAAGATAATAACGTACTTTGTGCGTTTGATGAAAGCATATTGAATCAGCATCGCGTTGGCTTCTTCAAATTAATATTCGCGCGAAGCCACAACCGGCTCTAATGTTAAGAGCCACTCGGGAGGTTCCGCTGGCACCTTGTGAATTGCCACAAAAATTTCCACTAAACCTTGTAGCATACTGTGATTAAGCATTAATAGCGAGGAGGGGCTTTCTTTTGATTTACTTATGTTCATGGGCCTCCACTGTATTTGGCGTTCGAGAATGCCACGATGTCACGTCCATAAGGAGGTGCGGCCTGCACGAATTCATTTTCGAGAGAGCATACATTGGTTTGTTTCGCCCTTGAGTTGCACATTTGTCCCCAGAAAGCGGGAAGAAAACACGCCTATTGTTTTCGGCAAACGCAGCAACGTGGCGGTGCAGGTGGCGAATTTTGCAACCGTAACAGAGATGCAGAGCTTCAGAGGAAGAAAGGGTTATGGCAGAAACAGCTCAAGAAAGCAGCTGGGACGAGTGCAGAACATTAGTAAGAAGAGGTAATATGTGAATATGGCGACCGACTGTTCCAACAATAGAAAAAGCAAGATCATGCTGCCGGAACGTGACGCCAAGAGCAGGGTGATGCCGTCTTATGAGGGTCCAATGAACATCGCGACGTTGCAACGGGGTTTTTACGTTTCCTTATACGACGCTCTCGCAGTTTCTCTCCATTGTGCCAAACACAGCATATATTAACTATAACCGTGAACTTCTGTTACACTGTCGAAGCGACATTATATATATATATATATATATATATATATATATATATATATATATATATATATATATATATATATATATATATATTTATATATATCTATATATATATATATGTGTGTGTGTGTGTGTGTGTGTGTGTGTGCGTGTATGTGTGTGTACTCATTTATCCGCTACGAAGGGTGCAATGTTCTTTTCAAGCGGGCGTAGCGAGATGCTAGGTTACCAATATTTATATTACAAGCCCCCACAAAACGTGGCGGTGAAAAATTATCACCTGGACTGCTCAACCTAACCAGAATTTGCTACGTCTCTTGCAATCTAGCATATTGCTTATCTTTCTTTGATATTTTCTCTCTTCATTAATACCCGTTCCTCTGTACTGTATAGTTACCTTGACTGCAAATAATGCGGCTCTTTCAGTTTATTTTATGCGTTTTCCACCAATACCGTACACTGCTAAGCAGCCTGGCAAGGGAAGAATAATTATTATTGCGAGTGCGCTTCTAAACCGCGTGCAAAAGTACGTCTAACTAGGTCAATTACTTACACCAGCTGTGATTAGGAAAATAAATATAGAGACGAATATAGATGGTTTGGAGCACGTGCGGCAGCTATTACCAAATCCTGAGTAGGAGCTTACCACTGTCATTGAAAAGAGACGTGTACAATCATTACATTCTACCGGGGATAATATATGTGGAAGAAACTTGGAGGCTAACAAAGGAGCTAGAGAACGAGTTACGGACAGCGCTTCAGTACTTTCCGTGGGGCCATAGCTCTACCAAAAAAGACCACACATCGTTTGAAGAATTCACGTTCTTTGACGTTTGTCGTTAACATTGCTGAACTCATGCATCTAAATATGTTATACTTGCTTTACATGCTCGTTCTCTGTTTTACAGTGCACGATATTATCGCCTACGTAGACAAATGAACCATTCAAATCAGATATCAAAATCTTCCTAACTGTTTGAACCATGCGCCAGAATTAGATCGCCGGCCGCCACACTCCTGTCATCTTCCCAGTGATTGCTCATTGCCCCTACGACCTAATTCTCGGCCTCGACTTTCCCTCCGCGCATTCTGCCCTTATTGTTTGCTCTGCCAGTACCCTTCGCCTTGAGTTGCCGATTCTCGCAGAATCTTCCGACGCACCCCAGGGCCGCTTACCCCCCACCGTCTTTCTTCGCCTGCCGCCAAAGTCAATAGCCTTTATTGAACTGTTGTCTTCTCCACTAGTTCCTGATGGCGAGTACCTCGTCACTCCTCTGCCCGATATCCCAATACATTATGACGTTACCGTGCCTCACACTATACCTACTATTACTGCGTACGGCACTCGCATAGCTATCTTTAACTTTGGATTGGCAAAGTAAATTCTTCCGCAAGGTATTTGCCTTGCCAACGTTGATTGTCTCGGCGCCCATCATGTGGCAGCGTTATCAACCGATGGTTCTTGCGAGCTTAGCACGCCCCTCGTGCCACCCTCGTGCGCCAATACCAACATAAAGAAAATGGTTGCGACGGACCTGTCCTCTGCGCAGGATGAATACCTTTGCCAAGTATTATCGTCCCACCGAGATATTTTCGTCTTCGACGATAGCCCTTTAGGCCGGACGCTCGCGGTCAAGCATAGGATTCTTAATGGCGATGCTACGCCTATTCACTGACGACCGTAAATAACAATCATAATATAGTAAAGAGCCTCTTCCATCTGTGGCTTGCTATGCGTAACAATATCAACCAGATGATTAACAATATCACCAGATGCAACCAGGCACGGTGGCACCGTCGACATGCGGCTCACAAATTGCCCGTTCGTCTACATTTTGCAGTTCGTCTTCGGCCTGCTACTCGACGCAGGCGATGTGCGGCTCGGAACTACCGGGACCACTGCGACTGCGCTGGACCGGCATACAAGGAAGGACTACGCACCGACGCTGCCGACACGGATCTTCGACTATCAGCTACATCAGCTTACCGGCACATGCGCCTACCCATCTGCTGTAGAGCGCCACCAGGAGTCTGCACGATCTGCGGCTATATATGCGTTCCACAAGGGACCCCCTGTCACTGGGCACGGTGGCACCGTCGACATGCGGCTCACAAATTGCCCGTTCGTCTACATTTTGCAGGTGAGAAAATGGTTTGGGAAATGCCTCCGTTCAAGTGACCGTTTCTTGCTGGTGTTGCCGTGCCCATGGCAGTATATGGCTGTGTGTGAATCATGCATGACATACTTTAAGAAGCTATTGTTGATGGGCGGAGATATTGAAAGCAACCCCGGCCCTGACCTCGAGCAAATCGCCAAACAACTTACCGAAATTGCTTCCGACATTAAAGATATCAAAGAAAAGCGACTAGGGGATATAGAGAGCAAGCTTGACCTCATTACGAAACTCGAACCTGAAGTGACCGCGTGTCATACAGAAATGGCTTCTATGAATAAGGTAATTAAGAGTCTTGAAGAAAAAATAGACGACATCGAAAACCGTAGCAGAAGGTCAAACTTAATTGTTTATGGCCTACCAGAAATGGAAGAAGAAACAAGCGAAGCGCTAGAAGAGGCCGTAAGTGAGGAAATAATCGCAAAAATCCTTGAACTCGAACCTGTGGCCATTGAGCGCATACATCGTTTAGGAAGACGAGGACCGAACAAGATGAGGCCTGTGGTATTTAAATTACTAGACGCAAGAGATAAAAGTGTCGTACTAAAAAACTGCTTTAAACTAAAGAAATCAGACCTCTCAATAGGGGAAGATTTTTCGCGAAAAGTTAGAGAGACCCGAAAGAAACTCTGGAACAGTGCACAGGCAAACCGCGAAAATAAAGACAAGGTGTCGTTAGCGTACAACAAACTATTCATTAACAACCGTATTTTCATCTGGGATGACGAAAAGAATGACAGGGTAGAAATAAAGAAGCACGACAAAATGGAGCAAAAAAAAACAACGCGAACGTGGAAAAAAGAAAAAACGAAGTAAACCGCCCGGCAACACGCCAATACCAGCGCAAGAAAAAATAACGTTGTTAAACGTCAACGCTCGAAGTATCTTAAATAAGGTGCCGCCATTTGAAAACTTATTGCTCGATCGTGAACCAGATATAGTGGCAGTCACCGAAACATGGTTATCATTGTCTGTCTCAAGTCATGAAGTCACTCCCCCAAACTATGTACTGGTTCGCAAAGATAGGCAATCACGTGGTGGAGGCGTGGCGCTAGCAATAAAGAAATCAATCCCACTGGTCATTCTTCCAGAGGTAGCTGATGCCGAGGCAATCTTTTGTAAGATTAACACTAAAGGCACAAGTATAGTTGTTGGTTGCCTATATCTAAGCCCCGTATGTGGACACGAATGCATAATTGCCATACAAGAATATTTGCAGCAACATGCTCGTAATTGTCGTGTTATTCTTATGGGTGATTTTAACCTTGCCGACCTTAACTGGTCTACCATGCAGTACACAACAAAGGCTTCAGAAGCCCTTCTCGATATGATGTTAAATTTCAACTTGCGCCAAATTGTGGAATACCCCACAAGGGTGCAAAACGAGTCTCGGAGTATACTTGACCTGATCTTACTAAGTAGTAACTTTCTCTTAGAACAAGTGAAGTTAGAAGTAATAGAAGGAATATCCGATCACAATATTCCGATGTGTATCTTACCACTAGATTACAAAATATCAGAGCAAACCACAGCCCAAACTATAATCAATTTCGACAAAGCAGATGACGCCCACATACAAACCTATTTATCTCACGAATTCCAAGAGTTTTCGGCATTGACCTCAGATCCTTTGTCAGACATAAATGTTGTCTGGATGCGTTTTAAAGACATAGTGTCCCACTGTGTAACTCATTTTATTCCTGTTAAATCGAAAAAACCCTTGAAAAATAACCCATGGATTACTCGGGAAGTAATACATGCAAAACGCCAACTCAAAAGGTTACGCAAAGCTAGCAAGGCAACAGGCAATACTCCATCTAAGACCCCTAGGCTAGCGCTTGCAACAAAAAATTTCAAACAGAAATCGAAAGAAGCGAAACACCATTACTTCAACACCGTACTCCCCAGCTTTATAAAGAACAATCCACATAGATTCTGGAACCACTTTCGCCAAAAAACACACTCATAACTCAGCTCTCGTCAAGTGAAAAAGCGGATAAAGCCAACAGATATAACCAATTCTTTCGTTCGGTCTTCACAAAGGATAATGGCGTCATGCCGGACTTAGTTCCACGGACTGTTTCCACTATCGACCCACTCGTTATCACAGACGCTGGTGTTCTTAACCTTTTTCTTGCCCTAGACACTAAAAAAGCATGTGATCCGGACAATATACCCAACCAATTTCTTAAAAGGTACGCACAGTGGTGCAGCAGATACCTCGGCCTTATTTTCCGTAAATCCCTATCGACATCAAAACTACCCAAAGATTGGAAAATATCTAAAATTATTCCGATCTACAAGTCGGGAGATAAATCCGTTGAATCAAACTTCAGACCAATATCGTTAACGAGCACGGCATGCAAACTACTCGAACATATAATTCTAAAACATTTAACAATTTTTTTTGAAAACGAAGGCATCCTGTCCCCTAACCAGCAGGGTTTTCGCAGGGGTTTATCGACCATAACTAAATTAACAGAAGTCATACACGATCTCGCGCTGGGTATTGGCAATTACGGCCAAACGGACCTAATCCTACTTGATTTTTCTAAAGCGTTTGATTGTGTTTGTCACACCAAACTAATAAATAAACTAAAAAGCATTATCGGAGACACAGAAATTGTTGCTTGGGTTCGTGGGTTTTTGTTTAATAGGTGTCAGTTTGTTATTTTCGAACATACATCAGATATAGTATCAGTTACGTCAGGAGTACCACAGGGCTCCGTGCTTGGGCCCTTGTTATTTCTCGTGTATATTAATGATATAACCACTAACATAAACTGTAAAATGAAGTTATTCGCGGATGACTGTATCATTTATAGAGAAATTAAAAATGATCAAGATCACTACTCCCTTAACAAATCACTTAGTAGTATTGCGAAATGGTGCTCAGACTGGCAGATGATAATCAATGTAAAAAAATCAGCATGTATGACCATAACGAGGAAAAAACAACCTTCAGACTTCTGCTACACCATAAATGGTACAGTTTTGACTAAAGTACAAAAATATAAATATCTAGGCTTAACAATAACGTCAGACCTAAGGTGGGACGAGCATCTTCACCACATTACCTCATCTGCTATGCAAAAGTTATTTTTCCTTCGCAGATCACTTCAACTCGCACCCTTGTCAACAAAACTCCTAGCATACAAAACATTTGTTAGGCCGATCCTCGAATACGGAAACACTGTATGGTTCCCTTACACCCAAACTAACATAAAGAAAATAGAAACAGTACAAAGGAAGGCCATTCGATTTATCCATAACAAATTTAGACGTGAATGCTCTCCCTCTAACCTTCTAGCAATTTCTGGGCTCCTTACGCTCGAAGCACGAGCGAAACAGGCACGTTTGAAATTTCTTTATCAACTTCTGCATAATTCTTTCAAAATTGACATTTCAAATTACATTTCTTATTCACAAACACGACCTACCAGGCACAAACACACAAACACCTTAGTAGAATATAAATGTACTAATAATGTGTTTAAATATTCCTTTTTTCCGGTTGCCATCCGTGAATGGAATATGTTATCGCCTCTCACCACTAACACAGAGTCACTGTCTCAGTTTGAATTAGAAATTGAAAAAATTGTTTAGCAAGTTAAAATTGCTAGTGCTATTATTGATCGTGCAAACCACCATGTACTTGTGTCCTGTGTATGTAGTCAGGTCTGCACTGTAGAATACCTCAATTGCCATTTCTTACATTTTTTTTTAAAGTTCGCATGTACTTTTGCTTGGTGTATACATTTTGTAGTAAAAATTGTTTATGTTTTAAGGTGCAAAACTGACGTTATACATGTATTCATACTTAACATTATCAGTGTTCTTTGTTTATGTGCATATATATAGTGCCCTCCTGCTATGGTCTCAGTAGAGACTGGCAGTATTGTAAATAAATAAATAAATGATTGAGCAAGCTGCACCCCAAATGTACTCGGTACATACCACGTTTCCATTAACGTATCTTACACAAGCAATTTTGCACACACCTGGTGACCCTGGACCCCGCTCCAGCTCCCCATTCCCGCGTGACTATATTTCTCGCAGACTGCGGAGCGTTGGCAAGCTGCGGGACTTAGCTGTGTATTATTTTCATGCCTGCGGACCACGGCTTGTCCTCTTCACGTCGCCTTTCCCGCTGCCACACATTTTGGCATTACTTTTATTACCCATGTGCCAATCCCAATTTTTCACCTCCAGCGCACGGCACTGGACCTCCGCCACTGGCCAAGGTCACGTTTGCATGTTGCTTAATCACCACCCAAACTGTGAGCACACCTTGTCATATTTCACTTCGCACAGTAATAGTATTACTTAGTCTTTCACGCATCATAGCTGCAGCATTTGAAGTTTATCGAGCCTTAATTGCGGCATTTCTTCTTTCACACAGCACAGCGTCTAATACAAGATAAGTGCGAATCAAATTTAGGTAAGCTGCTTTTTTTTTTTCAAGCAACACACCGATTATGAAGATGCCCTAGTGGAGCACTCCGGAATGATTACGAGCACCTGAGGCGTTTCACGAGCGCGTGATTGTTTCATGTCAGCTTTTCTGTAACTGTACCAACTATCGGCCCAAGCGGCCACTGCATGAAGCTAGGCCTTTTTCAGTAGAACGAGTGGGTATTTCAAGGATAACTAAAGCTGCAGGTCGATTATTCAAAAAGGCAGATAACAGACATGTTCTGGAAGAAAATCCACATGAGTCAAGTGCAGTGATCACTCTGTGACATTCAAGAATTTTGTTCCTAGAGCGGTTAAAATTCAGCAATGGAAGCCTATCGACACGACGAAAACTTGTACTCAATTTTTGAGACAAAAACGGTAGCTGTGATAAATCTCAGGTTGCTATTGTAGTAGACTCTGCAGCATATGTAGTCCGCAGATGGCTTTCGATTGATACCTATGTCGACCCTCTACAAATGGCGCAACTGTTCCCAAAAGTGATTTTGGAAACACAGCCGTGCAAGTTCATGTGGTATTTATAAAAAACTCGAGCGTATCACTCGCAGAAGCATTGGAAGGCGTGGTCGAGTTGTTTATTCGGTCGCACCTATCGTTCCGCGTCATGGTGGTAGCGGCTCCATGCCGTGCTGCGTGATGCTTTCTTTAATTGCACGTAGGACTGAGTCAAAAGTCTCGCACCAGATGGCGGAAACACGCTCAAGATTTAGTGTCGGTGTTGCTTCTTTCAGGAGTGCTTGACAAATCTTACATTTATTAATTTTACTTCCTAAAACATTGAAATGGGTTGCTTATTTGGTAAGTCATCGCTTTTAATAAAATATTTTATTCCTTGGACAACATAACAACAAACATAAGCGCCCCTTTCTGTTACGTTAAAGAAAAGCTATTGTGCCTTGTAGCATGGACATGGTCAGGAATTCTAGACATTGCACCTTAACCACACTGTGGAACTTGACGGCAATGCACATGCGTAATTGAAGGGTCTAAATGTTAAACAATTTTATTTCTGTATAATAGACGAGCATCAACAAGTTTCGACTGCCTGCGTCAAGAGGGCAGTCCCTTGAAAGAACCCATGCATTTACGACACTTATTCGGACCATTAGTGGTGCGTTAACGCTGTGTTTTCTTCGGGGATGGGCGGTTATGGCACGTGGCAGGAGCAAATAATTCTGCAGCCTCTCAGCAGAGGGCAAATTGACTTGAACAAGCGCCAAATTTGAACCATGAAGAAATTTATTACAGCTGGGGTTTGAACCGTATTTGAACCCGCCGTGGTTGCTCAGTGGCTATGGTGTTCGGCTGCTGAGCAGGAAGTAGCGGGATCGAATCCCGGCCAGGGCGGCCGCATTTCGATGGGGGCGAAATGCGAAAACACCCGTGTACTTAGATTTAGGTGCCCGTTAAAGAACCCCAGGGGGTCCAAATTTCCGGAGTCCTCCACGAGGGCGTGCCTCATAATCAGGAAGTGGTTTTGGCACGTAAAATCCCATAATTAAATTAACCGTTTTGTAAATGTATCGGTCTGTTTGTAGGCGCATGTTTTTGTAAAGCAGCAGAGAATCAGAGGGGGTGTACATGGTTGTGCACGCCTTGAGCGCGCGTGCGTGTGTGCTTTCATTTGCGTGTGCGCACGTGTTTGTTTCTTCGCATTTGAATATGCGTGCATACGAGTGCGTGTATGCGTTTGCGAGTATACGCATGTGTGTGTGTGCGTGTCTCATGCGTTTGTGTATGTGTGAGCCAGCGAGCTAGCGAGCCTTTCCCCGCTTGCGCCTACTCACGGGGATGAATGGGATATAAACCCATATTTAAATCTACAAGGTAAGAACGAATAACACTGCATTTATAGCTTTACCTCTTTCTGAAAGTGAAACCAACGCAAAAAAATAGAAAGTCTTTTCCCTTCCACTCTATGAAAAAGTATGACTAGCGAAGCTGTGTATGTGGGCCCTCTAATGACGAACTGCACCTCTGTCCCGGGTCGGCCAGGCATTGCACTATCTTCGGGATCGGACCACGTATGGGGAGTGCTCAACGCCTGCTTCATCTCCGCCGTGGGTCGACCCGGTATTGCACTACATTCGGGATTGGCCTACGTATGGGGCGTTCTTAACGCCTGCATCACCTCCGCCGTGGGTGGGCCGGGCATTGGAATATGTTCGCGATTTTTTTCTACCCCTTAACAGTTTCGGTGCAGAAAAATGTAAAGAACACCTCAGCCGTCAATATCGCCGCCCCAGATTTGGTCACGATGGCACAATCACCCGCGGCACAGCTCCGTGAGCAGCTACTGTTCACTTTCGCTGCCTACCTTCCCTCGGCGTCAGCGCATTCTCATGATGCCTGCGACGTGCTAAATCTGCACCATAATTGCATCATGCATCACTTCTGCAACCAAGCAAACTTTCGGTGGCAAGCGTTCGCTGCTATATTCACGCTAAAACTTAAAACTGCTCGCCTTCGAAAAAGAGCAGCCCGAAAAAAAATTGAAAGCTGACTGACCACATGGAACATGCTCACGGGGCCATACTACTGATTACCTCACGAAAGGCTAGGTGCGGTCAGGTTGACCTTATAGGGTTGCAAGGATTGACTGACGGGCTAGTTTGCTCATTACCACAGAAAGAATAGCATTTCAAGTTGTTAGCGCAGTGTGTGTGTGCTTCCTCCTTTCCGTATCGTCTTGAAGCGCTGTTCTTTTTGCGACTTTACAGAAGTTCTTTTTCTTCGTGGGTTACGCTTTTCAAGAGCGTTTAATTGGAAAATGTTTCTTCTCATGGCTCTTACAGAACCATGTTTAATAAAAATTTATTAGCTCGGCTATACAATCTCGAGGACGGGCTCCAAACTACTCATTTTCGTTACCCACCTAACATCAGCAATTGAAATTTTAAATAACGTAGCTTCGCTAATTACGCACACAACTTTTGAACTTACTCCGCATGTGGAGGTTACCAATCGGAAAACTGTAATGATCAAATGTGACCAATATTTGTAATGTTTTAGTACTTTGGTTTGGCGTAGTTTAAAGCAGCTGGCATATTGATGGTTCAGGAGACTTTCTGTAAAGGAAGTATGAAAGCTTGGTCAGGATGTCCTGGCGCAAATCAACTTTGTGAGCTTAAGCACATCTGTCCAACCGTGCACTTCTGCCTTTACAAGGGATTCTCCTGCATTATACAAGAAGCACCTCAGCGCTCGAAAAGGTGTGCGAGAACATTGTGCATGCTCCCGATTAGATTTCTGGGCGTTTGTGGCTTCAGGCTCGCCTTCCTGACATCATCAGGAATAAAAACAGCTGCCTGGGCGAAAGCATTGCATATATTTCCGGTTCTTTGTAACATGCTTGAATGTGTAAAGAGCAGGACGCAAAGATAAAGACAGAAAGAGAACAAAAACGACGGGATCGGCGCGTACTGTCGTTTGTGTTTGCGGAAATAAACTTAGTTGTGAGTGGCGCCGCTCCGGCCGCCTGCGTTCTTCTTCCGTCCTGATCTGTGTGCACTGCTCTTTACACATTCAAGCATGAACCACGCAGCCCAAGCACGAGTTTTACATTGTAACATAGGAATTAGTGCGGACTTGCACGTTAGAACGACTAGTAATGGCGCATTAAGATCAAGGTTTTGCTGCAGATATTTTGCCTGTGTAATGTTAAGATCTAAAGAAGAAAATACTGTGATTTTGTGACAGTTATTGCTTCCACACGTACATTCGCGTGTTGAAGCACGTGGTCCGAAAGGACGCTATGACTATCCTGCAAAACGAAATGTACACCAATAAAGAGAGAGAAAGAGAGAGAAAAAGAAAACTACCCACCTGCAATTTAAAGGCTAAAAAATCTGCAAATCAAGAACAGAGGCAAGCTCAAAGCATGTACAAAAAACCTATGATTTCGACGCCGCCATGGAGCTCTGACAAGCACGTCCATTCGCCACAAGATCTCCGTTTCAGATCTCACAGGTAACTACGCCACGTGGTGGCACTCCCGCCAACTAAACCCCTGGGCCCAGAAAAGCTGTACACGTTTCTCCTGAACCAAACTTCTGGAGCGCTATCATTTTTTAAACATTTAGGTTTTCTGTCTTTGTATTTGTTTTTATAATTTTGGATTGTTCATTGCTTACATTAATTCATATCAAACTGATACTCCGTATCGATATTGCTAATTTGCTTCGTGTTTTGAATAAAGTATTCATTATGGCATTCTCATTTTACATATGCCGTCTTGCTTTGATTCCAATTCAAATTGGCCATATGTGTAAGCAAAATAAACAAATCAATTTATGTAAGGCTGAAGGACTATCAAAACCTAATGTCACTACACGCCAACGCCTAACCGTTTATTCGAAGTACCAGGATAATAGAGAACAAGGGAAGCTCCAACACTGAAAGAAGACGTCTTCGAACTATTAAGACAGGCGATAGATTCCAAACCAATTGTAAAGTCTCTTATCCTTTAGCATGCACCCATGCGCGCACTCCTATTGGTGCCCTTGACATAAGTGCTCACGCACTTATGCAGGCACACGATGTTGTTGATCAGCACGCAGTGTGTTGTGCTAACTTTTTTTGCTAAATGTGATACTCTGCAATTGTGCGCGAATGCTAGGCGTTTTGTTAGGGTAGTTTGAAAGTTCTAGACATTTTTTTTGAAATTTTGGATGAAACTGATGATGTCTACTGTTTCCAAATTGTGTCTCGGAATATCAGTTTTCGCATAGAGAGCATTAGCTCGTTCTAGAATGCTGGCGCTAAGAAATTGAGCACATTGCAATAGGTGTTACGCGAGTGGTATTCCCCAATATTGAAATCAAATAGTCTTTATGATCGTGTTATTAATTTAATTTTAAAATAAGAATTTTACTGGACAGTTCATAATCTTGCGGTAGATATACCACACTTTGTAAGCCTTGCTTTTCATACAGGGGAATACGTTTGAAAAAGGGCAGTTCTGTGTTGAATGATGTGTATGAACGTATTGGCGGGCTTTGTATGGCAAAAAAAGGACGAAGAAAATGAAGAGCACTGTATGAGCGGACAGATGCAAATGAAGTGCATAAGGATATAATAATCACTCGGAGCTTTTTGAAGAATCGAAAGACGGAAGCATGTATGAGCAAGCGAAGTGACTGGAAAGTCACGTAGGGAGAGGGTGTCGTCTATTGAGGTGGCCGTTACTGACCCTACCACCGCGCTTTAAATCCATGCAGAAAGCGCTTCTCTCCACCAAACAATTCTATCGAAACGCGTATAGCGTCTTCGTACAACCTATCATTTCTACCGCGAGGCTTGTGCTTCGCGGTAGAAATGTCTTTTGGCAGAATGTAATGCATAAAAATATAGATGTGAACGCTCACAGCTGCAGTACTACGATGTCCCTTTCTTCAAAAGTGTGGCAGTATGGGCGAGTTGGCATGTCAGTACTTTTTTAGGCTTGTAGCGCAGCTCAGAACGAGCAAAAAGGAAGGTCGAAGGCCTAATTATAGGAACGGAGAAGAGATTGGGGGGAGCGCTCAATCTGCTCTCCGTTCCTTTTCATTACCCTTTCCACCTTCCTTTTTGCTCGTTCTGAGCTGCGCTACAAGCCTAAAAAAGTCCCTTTAATCCGTCGTTCTCTCTCACGATTGATGAAGATGAACCTGCTTCACCTGCCTATTGAGGAAGTCCGCGTACTAGATGCCATGTGTACATATGTAGGACTTGGCCAGCTCTGCTACTGCTAAAATAGGCCCTCGCCTAAGCGCTTGTCATCAATTCATGTACTTCAGGGCGGAATGTTTTCATACTGAACTATGCTGCGGAGTTAGTTCTCTCTTGTTCTTGAAAACTACGTTAGGTTAACTTTTTCGACAAATATACTCAATGACCTAAGTTAGCGAACGGCTCATAGAAAAGTGGCGTATACTACGTGTATTCATGGCATAACGAAATGAAACGTTGACGCGATAGGCGTTCGTTGAAAACTGGAGTCTGCTAATGTGCCGGGTTGCTTTCCTGGAGTAATATTTGTTATTTTGGTTCAATTAGGCTCAGCATACCATAAATTTAAGGAATCTTTTAGATCATTGTAGAGCGGCATACACAAAGTGGCACATACCTAGGTACTTAGGTTGGTGT
The DNA here is from genome assembly GCF_050947875.1 of Dermacentor variabilis. Taxonomy (NCBI): domain Eukaryota; kingdom Metazoa; phylum Arthropoda; class Arachnida; order Ixodida; family Ixodidae; genus Dermacentor; species Dermacentor variabilis. The sequence continues at coordinate 83,304,177 of NC_134574.1, forward strand.
CAAAGAAACTCATTCTTGAGTGGCACACATATGCTGCCAGATATCCAGTGACCAATGTCTTCATCAAAGAGGTTCACGGAAGGCCACCACGGATCAAGTGGCACATTCCCAGTTCTTCGAATGTCCTTGAAAGAGCAATTTCGAACAGAGGTGCTTACCCCCCTCCCCCACCTACAATGACCTATGTCGGCGTGGAAGAGGTTCGTTCAAGATCTTCGCGTATGAGCACAGTCCAACATACACAGAGCCGTCAATGATGTCCACAAATATGTGGGATGGTGAAATATGGAACTTTGCAGGGTCAAGTTGGAATCAGATAGCACAAGACAAATGTTTTTGTGGATAAACTTCAACACCGTGGCGGCTTGGGCTAGTCGGTACACGCTCTACAGGGGAACAGCCGCAAAAGACGGAGAAGAAGGGGAACACACACCAGCAGCTGACTGACGACAGAATTCTTTATTAAGAAACGAACATGCTACCTAAACAAAACGAGAGAGGGAGAGAGGAATACAGGAAGGCAGAGATGTTAACCAGTCAATGGTCTGGTTGGCTACCCTACGCTGGGGTATGAGTAGGGGGAGAGAAGGGAAAGAGAATGTGCAGGTGCGTGTACGGACAGCACTTGAGTTAGAGCCGCTCGCGCAAACCAGATGTTCTGAGAAAACAAAAGAGAGCCTTCACTGCCTTCTGAGCCGATGATCAGTCGGGACGGTGCTCTAGTATTCTCTGTTCACTTAGAGGACGATCATGAAATTTCCTCAATGTGCTGGGCAAAAATTGTCTTAGTGCTTGAAATTGAAGACAATGGCACAATAAATGGTCAATGTTCCCCTCGCATACGCAAACATCACATGCAGGACTTCCAGCCATTCCAATTAGTGCTGAGTAGGCATTCGTGAAGGCAACTCCAAGCCATAACTGACACAGAAGAGACGCTTCACGTCGGTACAGACCGGCTGGAGATAAAACAAAAGTACAATACAGCATACGACAACCAGAATGAGACAGCGATTAGATTTTCCCTAGAATTGCTGCAGTTGTTAAGATAAGTTAGTTGTGCCTAAGTAAAGGCAAAGTACGGAGTAGTCACGCAAGACCTACTCCGTCTTGTACATCCCTTATACATGCTATCGTAGTGCAGAGGACTTAAATACAGGCTGATGATAATTTCAAGTTACGAATGAATAACCTACATGTCCTAACTTCTATGACATGTACAAATGTAGAAAGATTAATGACATGCATGTCAGTACAAGAATGATCCGTATAGACTTGGATTTCATGAAATGTCATGTGCGTTCTTACACGAATGACAAGGCATACAAGAATATGTCGATATGTCTTAACATCCATAGCCTCACGGTTTGTTGGATTAGGGTGAGGCTTCTTTCCTCGCGACATGCTCTGCAATAAAGCACAAAAGGGGTTCAATGCGCCATTAAAAGTGCACAATATTTTGTTTTGAGATCTACAGTTATTTCAATATATCGATGTTTTGATCAGCCATGAGCTACGAATCCAGAAACAAAAGGATTTCAAAGGAAATATCCTTCTCAGGTTAGAAGAATAAAACCACGCTGTTCTACTCTGTCTCTCCTTCCTAATAAATTACATTCGTGCATCGACATTAGCTAGCAAAAGATGTTTTATTGCCGACAAATTCCAAAGCCTGCTGGTGACTGAGGTGCCATTGGTACACGTCTTTGAAGAAATAGAATGTAATGGTGTTTTACGCACAAGTAAATGTAGTCAAATTATTAGACAGATGAAGACAAGAAAGCATATATATTATGTCGTCAAAGAACTCCCAGAAAAGCGATAGCGAAAGCACGGTGTTAGGGGAAAAGGTTCCGTACTACGCCTACCACACACGCCCATATCCCTTTGTCTTGGTGGCCGGTCGAGCTTGCTTTCTTTGAAGACATTTTACTTTCGCTGATTCCAGCGAAATACTAGGTGCGGTACATGCATAGTCTTATCATGGGAGACATGTGCCTTTTAGTATTTTTGCGTGAGGTTGGCAGGAATATTGCATAGGCCGCAGAACAGCCTTGGTGAGCAGCCTCCGGATAACTGTTGGTCTCATTTTTCGGTGATGAAAACATGAGTGCCAATTTAGATGAAGAGCGTGGCTCATTGTAGTCTGCGGCGATTTTTGTTTCTGGGAAGAGGATTGCTGAAGTTATTGAGGCCGGAACTTCGTCGCATCTTGCGGCTTTGTCTTGACGCACGTAATTCATAAGCCGCTAAATATGTCCGCCTTCGCCAGTCTACACAATTAAATATTTTTATCAAACAACTGTAGTAGAAATCCAGGCTTGCTCACACAAAAATTCCGAACACAGATTGTTTATCTATACACCATTAGAGCTTTCGATTTTTTTTTTGCTACCGTGGCCAGGCTGCTTGTTGCTGGAGGAATATTTCTCATGCACTTCAGTAGTATCATAAGTTTCCTTACGAACAGCATTCCTGCCGGTATTTTTGCATACTTTCCAGTTGTGTGCTGTGGGACAAAAGTTATTTTGCATGGTTGTTTGAACTGTAAACAGTTGAAGTGTTACGTTCTCCCCTACCGTGCGTTCAGCATGGCGATTTGTTGAATATTTAAGGAGTGCTTCTGTAGTGTTGTGTTTCAGTCTTTTTGGCAGAATTCTCTCATCTCATTGGGCACGAGGATCGGAGTATTGTCGGACACGGCGCTTCAGGGAAATTCAAATGCGGATAAGATTGCATGTAATGCACCCAGGATTATCGCTGTCCTTGGGGATTACAGTGGCTTGAGATCCCTCGACATAGAAGTAGCGTTCACTCCAATTATTTACTATATCCCTTCTGCAGGACAAGAGAATTTCACGTGAGATGTTCCCCGTTATGTTTCTCCTCCAAGCCTTGATCGCGCTGGCAACTTTCTAAGAGCTTTCAGTAACTGCTTGTGTCTGCTTTCAGCATGCTTGTGAAGACGGTGGAGAAAACAGCAATAAGGTGGAATACAAAACTAGCTTTTATTGGGCGAACCTGTGCCGACAAAAAACAGGCTACACTTATAGCACAACGATAGCGGCGAACACGGTCGGCGATCGTCGAAAATCTGATCAGCGGGTCAAGCGCGTTGGCTTTTATAGAGCAGTCAAAACGTTCGGACCCGCGTGCCTTCCACAAAGTTCTACACCATTCGCGTCAGGTGATGAAATCAGATAACATAAGGTTCGGCGGCAACAGACAGCGCATAGAAGCATCGATAACTTTCCAGAAACTTTGCATACATGCAGGCTCGTCCCATGCGGTGCGATTACATTTAGGTGGCGAAACGTGGTTGTCCGATAAAGATAAGTTAACGTGTCAATATGAATAACCAAATTTTAACGCAAAATCATCACGCGTCATAAATGGCCTTAAAGAACAACAAAACTAATTTCATTATGCACTTAAGAACACATAATAAGGAAGGGTTGCCTTTCGATTTCGTTGGGCTCATTGGAATTCACTGTATTTGGCGGCCCAAAATCGCAGGTTATCATGTTTATAAGGAGGGGCGGTCTGCAGGAATTTGTTTTCAGGCGAGTATACACTGTTTCTTTTATTGAGTTAACCCTACGCTCCCGCAAAGTGGCGCAACATAAGATGTATATCGTACATCGCAACTGTAGACATGTCGCGGTGGAGGTGGCGTGATTTCGCAACCGTAGCAAAAAATGCAGAGCCTATGCTGCAGCATGTGTTGTGCTCGACACAACTAAAGGAGATACCTTAGACAACTGGGGCACAACGTCAGCAAGAGATAATGGATGATTACGGCGAGCAAGAGCTGCAGTAACAATAGAAAAAGCAAGAGGCCCATGCTGCCCAACAGCACCACAATAGTGCTAGCATGATGCCGTCGTCTTATGGAGGTGTAATCAACATCACGGCATTGCAGCGGCGTTCCTCCGTTTCCATATTCGAATTTGTCTGTGTTTCTCGCCATTATATTAAACACAGAAGTGGGCGACGAGGAACGAGAGGAGATTGACAGCAAATACGCACTCATGCTTTAGATAATTCCCAGAGGACTTTCCGGGCGTACATTTAAAAAACATTTAGTTTAACCTTCAAGTTTTCTTAGTACGCTACAGGAGTGACTTATGTTTAGGGGCTCAGTTATCAGGTACGATGTGGCAAATTTTTTTTCAAACGAATATAAAGAAATCTTAGGATTATCTCTATTGCAATCGCCTACAAAACAAGTCGGTGGGAAATTATCACCTAACTTGCGTGTGCTAATGATAATATACTATATCCCTTGCAGTCTAGAATTTTGCTTATCTGCGTTTGATATTTTCTCTCTTGACTATTACCTGTATCCTTCTACTGTACAGTTTCCTTCGCTGCAAATACTTCGTCTCAGTCAGTTGATTTGATGCTTCTTCCACCAATACCGTAAACTGCTGAAAAGCCTGAAAAGGGAAGAATATTTCATGATCGCCAGTCAGCTTCTAAACCCAGTCCAAAAGTAAGTTTATCTAATTCAATTACTCATAGGGGACTCAGAGCAGGAAAAGGAAATATACAGAAGTATATCAATGTGTTAGAGTGCATACATCAAGTATTTCTAAATCCTGCTTGCGAGCTTAGCAGTGTCGTTGAAAAGCCCACAATCATTGCATTCTTGCTGTGATAATATATGTGGCACAAACTTGGAGGATAACAATCAAGCTGGAGAACAAGATAAAAACACCGCAAAGAGAGATTGCGCGAAAAATGTTGGCTGAGAGGCAGGAACAGAGAGGTGGGGATCAGAGAGGAAACGGGAAAACCAATATTCTAGTTAAACTTAGGATAAACAAATATAGAGTAGGGGAAGATGAGTATTGCGTAGGGCCGATAATGAGTGGATCGTGACAATTACAAAATGGGTGCCAAGAGAAGAGAAGCGCATTCGAAGACGGCAGGAAATTTGGTGGGGCGATGACATCAGATGTTTTGGCCGCGCAAGCAGGAATCAGCTAGCGCAAGACAAAGGTAAGTGGAGATCCGTGGGAGAGGAATTTGTCCTGCAGCGGGCATAAAGTAGAGTGTAAGTAGAGTGCGGCGAATGGTGCTCTTGCACTAAGTGCCGCCTGGGGAAAAATTTTGCGAGAATACTGCGATCGAATTGGATTTTTGGTGAAGACGCGCTTCGCAGTACATTCAGCGTAATGTTGCTGCGAGCGCTGAGAGCTATTGCACGCGTACGCTCTTATATTGATGCTTTATTTCAACTGCAAATTTATATTCACACCTTTTTGGTTGCGTATACATATTTGACGCATCTCTTATACAACATGAAGTCTTCAACATTGCTGTGATTGTCAAGTGGATCGTCCGCTAGCGAGGGCGCGTTCGTTGCTCGGACGCTGGCGAACGCCCAATTTTCCTCGCCTGAGCAGTAACATTTGGTATGGTTTTTAGTGCGCCCGTGGCTGGTGTCAGTCGTTACCAAATTAATTAATTAATTAATAATTATTTATTTATTTATTTGTTTATTTACAGATACTGCTATCTTTTACAAGATCTTAGCACGGTGGGAACATACAAGTACATGCATAGAAACATACAGTTCATGCAATCATGCCGACGCTTCAATTCAAAATAGCAAAAGGACAAAATGCGTGAAGAAAGGTGCCAATAAAGTACGTGCAGTTGATTCATGAATGCAGGTGCGCGTGTAAAAGGCATAAAGAATTTTGTGTAACGAATTTACCAGGAAGTTTATTCCAATCAACTATTGGTCTTGTAAAATAAGAGTACTTGAAGCAGTTGTTGAGCGGTGTTAACGGGGTTACTGCTAGGGAGTGTTTATAACGAGTAGCATAACCAGTTAGAAGTGTTAAGATGTGTGAGGTATCAATATGGTAGTGGCCATTCATTAGCTGAAAAAAGAATTTTAATCGGGAAACACGATTTTGTTCTGTAATCGAAGAGAAGCCACCACACTTAAGGAGATCTGTTTTAGAAGTTCGGCCATAAGAATTGTAGATGAATCGGATAGGTTTCTTTTCAATTCTTTTTAATTTCTCAATATGTGTTTTTGTGTATGGGTCCCAAATCATTATTGCATATTCTAAAGTAGGAGGAAATATTGTATTATATGCCAGGAGGCGGACAGTTGGCGCGGAGAATTTTTAGGGACCGTCTGAGGGTGAACAATTATCGACGGCAATTAGCCATTACAGTGTCAGTATGTTTCGACCAGGAAAGGTTGTGGTATATGTGTATACCGATATATTTATAGTCAGATACTTCGGAGATATAAGTGATCTGGGCAAAACAGTGGAAGAGAAGGGACTTTTTTCTTAGTGTTGTTTTCATAAAAGCGGTTTTTTCACAGTTATTAGCCATTTGCCATTCATGGCACCATGCAACTATTTTGCCAAAGTCACTATTTAGCCTGATTTGATTTTGGGGTGAGTCAATTTCATCATATAGTATGCAGTCATCCGCATAAAGTTTAATTTAACACATAGATTATTGCCAATATCATTTATATAAAGCAAGAGTAAAGGAGGACCCAGCACGGATCCCTGCGGAACGCCAGAGTCAACTGGTAATGTGTTGAAGGAAGTCTGGTTTAGTTTAACGTATTGGAAACGGTTGGTTAGGTACGCCTGTATTCATTTTAATAGATTAGCATTTCTAAGTATAAAACTTAATTTTTCAAGTAATTTGCTGTGGGCTACTTTGTCGAATGCTTTACTGAAATCCATGAATATAGCGTTGGTTTGTTTCTATTATTTGTTTTATTGGCAAAATCTTGAATTATTTCTAACTGAGTGGTTGTGGAAAAGCCCTGCCGAAATCCATGCTGAGCGTTTGTGAATACACAACGCTCATCAAAGAAACCGATTACATGCTTATAGACTATGTGTTGAAAAATTTTGCATGTTGTCAAAGTCAGAGAAATTGGTCGATAGTTTTTATTACAATTCTTGTTTCGCGATTGGTGTAAGGGTTTAATTATTGCTGTTTTCCAGTCATCTGGAAGCAGGCTATCCTGAAGTGATTTACTAAACAAAATTTCCAAGTATTTCGCACACCACTCGGCATAACGTTTTAAGAAAGTGTTTGGTATGCCATCTGGACTGGGGGATTTTTTCGTCAATTTTTAACAGTAAGTGAGGTATACCATTATCAGATATAACAATATCGGGAATGGAAGGCAAATTCATGTAAAAAGAAGGCAGAGAACCGCCATCCATTGTGAATACACTACTGAAATTATTGTTAAAAGCAGAACAAACAACGTGCTCATCGTGTCCACTCTCACCGTCTATTATAAACATATCGGACAGGGTATAGAATAGTGACTCATCGACCTCCAGAATTTCCCTGGAGACGTTTTCATGAAACTAGGAAGCTGTGTATTATGGTAATTCTCTTTGGCATTTATGATCATTTGTTTTATTTATTTCATGTTTCCTCATTGAGCCTTTCGGCATTGGGACTAGTTTTCAATTTTTCGGAATTTTTAAGCCGTTTAAGCCTGCATTGCTGCCGCAACGTCTCCCGGCAAATCCAGGGATTCCGACGTGTAGCCTTCCTGGCAATTTTTGGGACAAACTGTTGATACAGTTGAATATAATGCATTTAAATAAAAGCCAGGGATCATTCATGCTAGCTGCGTTATTTTTAAAGTCGCCCAGATGAAATGATAGTGTATCAATTACAGACGCGTCATCTGCACGCGAAAAATTCGGGTAATACTGAATCTTGTAATTTTTACTGCGAGGGGCACATTGCGACGACAATACCACTGCTTAAAGGTTTCGAATGCCGTCTGGTATCATACATGAGATATCAAGCTGTGTATTTCCCCTTACAAAAAATAGATCGAGAGCTGCATTTGAATCTTTGTTGGTTCTAGTTATATCCTTAGCTATCTGTAATGTGTCAAAATTAAAAGCAATATCATTCATTTCCCCATCAATATTTGTTGTGGAGCGGGACGTGAACGTGCTCCAGTCGACATTTGGCAAGTTAAAATCGCCGGTTAGGATTAGTTTATCTGCTTGTTTTATATGACTGTACATATATTCTCTTAAGCATTCCATGATTGCAACAGGTGAGTTAGGGGGCCTGTATACTGCACCAAGAATGTATTTGACATTGTTAATACAAAAGGGGCAGAAAACACTGTCTACTCCCGAGGTGTCCGGCATTCTTAAGATTTGAAGGGAATGTTCAAACAGAATAGCTACGCCCCCTCCTCTTCTATCGCGGTCTTTTCGCATTATTCTGTAGTTTATCGGGACAAATTCGCTATCATATATGTCTTCATTTAACCACGTTTCCGTCAATACGGCAATATCGCGGTCAAGCGAGCAAAGGATGCCTTCAAGCTGTTCTCCTTTGTTGACAACGATGCGGCAATTAAGGTTTCAGATGGTGAATGGTGATAGCCAAGTGTTAGCGTGTCATTGGCTCCTTCTTTTTAGCTTACAGCGCTTGTCCTTTTCCAAATCGCACACAAACATTTCACCATCTATGCTGCATTTATCAAAAACTGGTTTAACTTTGGAGCCCTGACCACGTTCTTCATTTGAGCTTTCTATCTCCCGAACTTTCAAGGAAAAAAAATATTATGGGGTTTTACGTGCCAAAACCACTTTCTGATTATGAGGTAAGCCGTAGTGGAGGACTCCGGAAGTGTTGACCACCTGGGGTTCTTCAACGCGCACCTAAGTCTAAGTACACGGGTGTTTCCGCATTTCGCCCCCTTCTAAATGCGGTCGCCCTGGCCGGGATTCGATCCAGCGACCTCGTGTTCAGCAGCATAACACCATTGCCATCGGGCAACCACAGCGGATTTTCAAAGAAAAGTCCCTCTTATAGAAAGCGTTGTCCCTTTAAGCTTTTTCCATTCTTTCAGCAATGAACTTTTACCGCGATAGTCCAGGAATCTTAGGATCACGGGGCGTGCTTTTTATTTTTTTCATTGCTAGCCTGTGACATCTTTCTACATTATCAATAATAAGTCTAAGCCTTTCCTTGAAGACATATTTTTTATCACATTCAAGAGACTATTGTTCATCTCCCTGTCTTGTTCATTTAGGCCATACACGATCAAATTGTTCTTCTACCTCTGTTTTCTAATTCATTGACTTTACATAGCAAGCTGGAGGCGTTATATTCCAAATCAGTTACTGTTTTCTTGACATTCATAACATCGGTTTGTAATAAACGTAAAGTACTCTATTCAGCTTCCAAGCTGAGCATGCGCTCTTTTAACTCAGCGATATCTGTTTCAATTCTACTTGATTTAGCCAGTACATCATTGATAGAGGCAGTCATGCTACTTTGGCCAGATAAAAGTTGAGACAACATTTCCTTTTCCGTTGGGCCAGAGTTTGACTCAACGTCGCCACATTCCAAAAAAAAATTCATTTCAAACGGTAAATAAGCTGTCAAAGCACTATTTGCAGTCGTCACTCTACTACGCGAACAACTTTGTACTTTTACAAAGAAATTGTGACCCACCGTGGTTGCTCAGTGGCTATGGTGTTGGGCTGCTGAGCACGAGGTCGCGGGATCGAATCCCGGCCACGGCGGCCGCATTTCGATGGGGGCGAAATGCGAAAACACCCGTGTGCTTAGATTTAGGTGCACGTTAAAGAACCCCAGGTGGTCAAAATTTCCGTGTCCTCCACTACGGCGTGCCTCATAATCAGAAAGTGGTTTTGGCACGTAAAACCACAAATATTAATTATTATTAAAGAAATTGTACTTTTAACCAGGTGAACATTTATTTTTAACACTGCTTTCTAAAAGTAGCACGTAATGTTTGCCACAGAAGCTTTCTATCTACAACACGAAACTACGAAACAAACTTTTATTGATAAAGTTTCATTTTACGCGCTCTTATTGTTGGTGGAATATCGACCAGAAACAATGACCAAAAAAAAACAATAGTATAGTGAAATAAACGTGGCTTCATCACTGCGTGGCACGAAGAGATGAAAATGATCAATGAGTCATTTCTAGGTAAATCTCAGGGTACAGAGAATTATCTATCAAATACATGCATGTAAGGGAAAAATTGTCAAACATTGTAAATACACTGATCGAAAAAGTGGGAACTGCCAACCGCAATAGGCGTGTTTCTTTTAGAAGCTGCACGAGCCCCAGGTGAACTAATCGACTATGCTAAAAAAGGAACCAGGCAATTATTGGACGGTAATATGACCACTGTCAGGGAAATATATTGCACATATATTCAAACTGATTCGGGGAGGCCGTCAAATCTTTACCAACGTAATCTCCCAGCCTTGTCTGGCGATCTCCTTCAACGTGCCAGCAGGCGAAATTAATTAGAAGCATATAGTCTGATTGAATGGTATTTGCTATTGAGATCATATTCGACTTGAGAATTCAGTAATAAAAATAATCGAATAGCCGTTTCCGTTCGAATGTAACGAATAACAGAACTTTTGAAAGTTCAAAGGGCCGAAGCAAGTGAGGACTCTTATTGCGAATCATTTTGCTGTTGGAGAGTCGTGGCAGTTAGGATGCGCCCTATTACCCGAGAGAATTAACGCACAGGTGCCAATCGGTTCTGCTGAATGAGTTCGCATCTGTCATACAGCATAAACGCTCCGTTTTGAGCAGCTTCTAAATTTGCTAATTCAGGCAAGGAAAACATTTCTTTTTGACAGTATCACCATGTCTGCAACCCACTAAATCTAGGTTTCCAATGTGGTACCGCACTTACCTTCTACAACGAACACAGCAGATCTACAAATACAACTAGGTGAATTTCAGCGATCTGTTCTATCTACTGCTTCATTAATATTCTTATGATTGTGTTCCGGATAACTTGAAGCAGTCATATTTGAAATTCTGGAGGACGCTTACGCTTCGCCTTCAAGAGTGGAACGCGAAAGCGTTCAAGGACCCCTTACTGCGTTTCATGCTTACTTGCAACTGCAGCTTATGGAACCGTAACGTTTACCGGGAAACACTGGCTGCGATCTAGCTTAGCAGGATTCTTTGAGGAACTATAAGACATTGTGTTTGGCCTCATTGGCCTTATTAAAATTAGAAGAACTGGTGAGGCTTATGCAGTACTCACCAGCGACCATGTCCTCTACTATAGAGGTCTTCCAGATAAGAAGCAATACGGGGTAGGATTCCTAATGCACAAGGACATAGCGGGCAACATTGACGAATTCTACAGCATTAGCAAGAGGGTAGCAGTAGTCGTAACCAAACTTAATAAGAGGTACACATGAAATGTAGCACAAGCCTGCGCTCCAACATCCAGTCACGATGATGATGAAGTAGACCAGTTTTATGAAGATGCTCAATTAGCGATGACAAAAGTGCAAACCTAGTATACGGTAGTTATGGGCGACTTCAATGCAAAAGTGTGGGTAAAGCAGGCCGGCGAACAAGCAGCTGGCCACTACGACGTCGATTCTTGGAACGCTAGAGGAGAAATGTTGGTAGAATTCGCCGAAAGCAATGAGCTGCGAATAATGAACACCATGTTTAGAAAGCGTTGGAACAAATGTAAACCTGTAAAAACCCTAATGGTGAAACACGCAATGAAATTGATTTCATACTCCGGATCCCAGCATAGTGTAGGGGTCAGAATTGTTAGGTAGCGTGAAGCTCAGTCATCATAGGTAATGAGGGCTAAGATTCACCTCTATTTGAGGAGAGAAGAGTAAAATTATTCATTAAGAAACCGGCCAATCTAGAAGCACTATGGGTAAAAGCAGACCAATTCAGGCTGGTACTTGCAACCAAATTTGCAGCCTTAGAACAGAGAGATGATGATGACATAGAGCTAATTAATGAAACCGTAACTAGGCTGGCTTCACAGGCACCAATTGAAGTGGGAGGCAAGACACCAAGGCAACCAGTAGGCAAGCTGTCCCAAGTAACGAAGGATCTAACAGAGAAACGACAAAGAATTAAAGTGGCCAACTCAAAAGGTTAGATAGTTCACGGAACTGCCAAACCTGATCAACAATGCGAAAGTAAGGGATAGAAGCCGTAAAAAAAATAGGCGCATCCTGCAATCAGTGAGAACGAAACCTTGCTTAGGACAAACCAAAATGTATGCACTGAAAGATGAGCAGGATAACATCACCAGCAATCTCGACTGTATAATAAAAGCGGCGGAAAGATTCGATACTTCCACGTTATATACGATTCTATTCTTCCACGGATGTGCCCTGAGTCCTCTTCCACCCAGAGGACTCAGGACACATCCATTCGAAGCAGTAATAAACAAGTTGCAGGTACTCCTCCTATAACTAGAGATGAGGTCGGAAGGGCTTTGAAAGATATGAAATGGGGAAAAGCGGCAGCAGAAGATGGAATAACAGTCGATTGATTCAAACATGGAGGAGACATTAGACTTGAAAACTGGTGTTCTCTATAGGAACTGTCTATTGATTGCAAGGGCACCATAAAACTGAAAGAATGCAAACATTTCCGCCAGGATGCCCCAAGGAGACCCTCCAGGAGACTCCAGCGTCACCGTCTGTGCCCCGCCGGCCGTTCCTGCATGGACCGTCACCCCGCGGCAGCGCGAACCCACCATGTTCGCTGGCCTTCGTAGTACACGATGTTCACGACTGGCTGGACAATTATGACCGCGTGAGTGAGTCTAACCGAACCGATGGGATAATATGCACAAGCTTCGAAACGTCGCATTCTACCTCACTGACGTTGCCAGGACTTGGTTTCTCAACCACCAGAGACCCTTGCTTGACAGGGCAGCATACAAACACCAGCTTCGTCAGATTTTTGGCACTCTCAACG